>NC_092726.1:4899997-5166577 GCF_047496885.1 Scyliorhinus torazame
GCGGGAGACGGGTCACCAGTTGGTAAGTAGGCAGAGATCCCCCTTCTTGGGCAGCAGGGCAATGACGGCCCTGCGCCACGAAAGGGGCATCTCCCCCATCGCGATACATTCCCCCAGGACCCCCGCATAGTCGCTCCCCAGGACGTCCCAGCACACCCTGAAGAACTCCACGGTCAGCCTGTCCATAAAATAAAATAACGACACATCCCACTCGCCACCAGAGTCCCGGAAAATCGCTAGGAGACTCCCTACGCGTCCTCAAAGCCCTCGCACGCAGCTCCAACTACCAGGCCGTTACGGCCACTCAACATATGGACCTCGCCGTCCGAGACGTCTACGTGACGGGAGTCCGGTCCAACTACGTGAGACAGTGCCGACTCGAAAAGAGGGCCCTGGACCTGGATGAGACGGTAATGTTAGCCTCCTCTCTGGAAGTAGCGTTCCAGAGCCTTACCGCGTTCCCGGCTGACCACGCGATCCCTCGTGGACCCCCGACCAAAGACTACCCCAGGCCTGTGCCGCGCGGCCGCCCGCCCACCATGGGGGGACTACCCTGCTATTTCTGTGGCCGGTCCCAACACCCCCGGCAGCGCTGCCCGGCCCGCAACGCGAACTGCAGCGACTGCGGGGGAAAAGAACATTTAGCCAAAGTTTGTCTGGCCAGGTCCAAGAACTCTAACTCACAGGCCCGACCCTCAGACTCACAGGCCCGACCCTCAGACTCACAGGCCCGCAGACCCCGCAGTGTTGCTGCGTGTCTGCCTCTCCGCCCCCTGTAGGCCCGTCCTCAGCCTCGTGCTATCCGTGGGGGCAGCCATCGTCCAGCCCACACAGCACGTGCGAGTCACGGGGGCCGCCATCTTGGCCATCCTCCCCCACACGGCCGGCCACGTGCGATCCTTGGGGGCCGCCATCTTGGCCATCCTCCCCCACGCGGCCGGCCACGTGCGATCCATGGGGGCCGCCATCTTGGACGC
Organism: Scyliorhinus torazame; assembly: GCF_047496885.1. NCBI lineage: Eukaryota > Metazoa > Chordata > Chondrichthyes > Carcharhiniformes > Scyliorhinidae > Scyliorhinus > Scyliorhinus torazame. The sequence continues at coordinate 4,900,975 of NC_092726.1, forward strand.
CGTCTTCCTCACTGCCCGACACGCTCGACCAACGGGGGCCGCCAGCTTGGCCGCCATCTGCTACGCCGCTTGACATGTGCGACCAACAAGGGCAGCCATCGCGGAACCGTCCCAGCACCTCCGACCACGCCGGCTACCCGCAACTCAGCGCGGTCACCCTGGACCAGTCGCGACCCAAGCACCTCTGGAGCTCCATGATGACCGTCCGGGTAAACGGGCACGAAAATTCTTGCCTCTTCGACTCTGGGAGCACGGAGAGCTTCATTCACCCGGACATGGTAAGACGCTGCTCGCTACAAATTTTCCCGGCGCATCTCCCTCGCCTCCGGGTCGCACGCGGTGCAAGTCCAGGGGTGCACTACCGCAACCCTCTCAATACAGGGCACCGAGTACGCCGATTTTAAACTCTACGTACTCCCAGACCTCTGCGCTCCCCTCCTATTGGGACTCGACTTCCGATGTAACCTCAGGAGCCTGACCCTGAAATTCGGGGGGCCCCTACCCCCACTCGCCGTATGTAGCCTCGCGACCCTAAAGGTCGACCCTCCCCCACGCTTCGCAAATCTCACCGCCGACTGTAAGGCAGTCGCCACCAGGACAGGACTTTTATCAGGTCTGAGGACCAGCGGCTCTTGCGGGAACGGGTCATCGAGGCTGCAATAGCCCCTGGAGAGCTCAGGTGGTGGTCGTCAAGACCGGGGAAAAGCTCCGGATGGTGGTTGATTACAGCCAGACCATTAACCGGTTTACGCAACTCGATGCGTACCCCCTTCCCCGGATTGCAGACATGGTTAACCAGATCGCGCACTACTGGGTGTTCTCCATGGTGGATCTGAAGTCTGCGTACCACCAGCTCCCAATCCGCCCAGGGGACCGCCACTACACGGCTTTTGAGGCAGGCGACCGCCTCTTCCACTTCCTCCAGGTCCCCTTTGGCGTCACGAAAGGGGTCTCGGTGTTCCAAAGGACAATGGACCGAATGGTGGACCAGTACGGGCTGCGGGCCACACTTCTGTACTTGGACAATGCCACCATCTGCGTCCATGATCAGCAGGACCACGACGCCAACCTCCACCGATTTCTCCAAACCGCCCAAAAACTCAACCTCACCCACAACAAGGAGAAATGCGTTTTCCGCACAGCCAGGCTAGCCATCCTCGGCTACGTCGTGGAAAACGGGGTCCTAGGGCCCGACCCTGACCGTCTGCGCCCCCTCCCACAACGCCCTCTCCCTCACTGTCCCAAGGCCCTGAAGAGGTGCCTTGGATTCTTTTCATATTACGCCCAGTGGGTCCCCAACTTTGCGGACAAAGCCCGCCCACTAATCAGGGCCACCATCTTCCCACTGGCGGCTGAGGTCTGCCAGGCCTTCAGCTGCATCAAGGGGGACATCGCCAAAGCTGCGATGCGCGCGGTGGACGAGCCCGTCCCCTTCCAGGTGGAGAACGACACCTCAGAGGTCGCTCTCGCCGCCACTCTCAATCAAGAAGTCTGACAACACCAGGTTAAAGTCCAACAGGTTTGTTTCGATGTCACTAGCTTTCGGAGCGCTGCTCCTTCCTCAGGTGAATGGTATGCTCCAGAAACACATATATAGACAGATTCAAAGATGCCAGACAATGCTTGGAATGCGAGCATTAGCAGGTGATTAAATCTTTGCAGATCCAGAGATTGGGGTAACCCCAGGATAAAGAGGTGTGAATTGTGTCAAGCCAGGACAAACAAACCATTGTTTGCAGCAAACTACCCAGTCTTCAGAACAGTGACCACGACACCACACAACCCTGCCATGGCAATCTCTGCAAGACGTGCCAGATCATCGACATGGATACCACTATTACACGTGAGAACACCACCCACCAGGTACGCGGTACATACTCGTGCGACTCGGCCAACGTTGTCTACCTCATACGCTGCAGGAAAGGATGTCCTGAAGCGTGGTACATTGGCGAGACCATGCAGACGCTGCGACAACGAATGAACGGACATCGCGCGACAATCGCCAGGCAGGAATGTTCCCTTCCAGTCGGGGAACACTTCAGCAGTCAAGGGCATTCAGCCTCTGATCTCCGGGTAAGCGTTCTCCAAGGCGGCCTTCAGGACCCGCGACAACGCAGAATCGCCGAGCAGAAACTTATAGCCAAGTTCCGCACACATGAGTGCGGCCTCAACCGGGACCTGGGATTCATGTCGCATTACATTCATCCCCCACCATCTGGCCTGCGAAATCCTACCAACTGTCCTGGCTTGAGACAATTCACACCTCTTTAACCTGGGGTTACCCCAATCTCTGGATCTGTAAAGATTTAATCACCTGCTAATGCATTGTCTGGCATCTTTGAATTTGTCTATATATGTGTCTGGAACCTACCTCTTCATTCACCTGAGGAAGGAGCAGCGCTCCGAAAGCTAGTGACATCGAAACAAACCTGTTGGACTTTAACCTGGTGTTGTAAGACTTCGTACTGTGCTCACCCCAGTCCAATGCCGGCATCTCCACATCATGACTCTCAACCAAGCAGGCAGACCGATAGCGTTTTTTTTGCGCGCCCTCACCACCTCCGAAATTCGACACTCCTCGGTCGAAAAGGAGGCCCAAGCCATCGTGGAAGCCGTCCGGCACTGGAGGCACTACCTCGCTGGTAGGAGGGTTACCCTCGTCACCGACGAACGATCGGTTGCCTTCATGTTTGACAATACGCAGCGGGGCAACATCAAGAATGATAAGATCTTGAGGTGGAGGATCGAACTCTCCACCTATAATTACGATATAGTATATCGTCCTGGGAAGCTCAACGAGCCCCCAGATGCCCTGTCTCACGGCACGTGCGCCAGATGACCGACTACGGGCTATCCACGATGACCTCTGCCACCCGGGGGTCATCCGGCTTCTCCACTACATCAAGGCCCGCAACCTGCCCTACACCACCGAGGAGGTCAGAGCTATAACCAGAGACTGCCAAATTGTGCGGAGTGTAAACCGCACTTCTATCGACCGGATAATTCCCACCTGGTGAAGGCATCCCGGCCCTTTGAGCGCCTCAGTATCGATTTCAAAGGGCCCCTCCCCTCCAAAAACCGCAATACATATTTCCTCAATATTATTGATGCGTTCTCCCGCTTCCCCTTTGCAATCCCTTGCCCCGACATGACCACGGCCACCGTCATTAAATCCCTACATAGTGTCTTCACCCTGTTTGGTTTCCCCAGCTATGTCCACAGTGACCAGGGCTCGTCGTTCATGAGTACGGGCATCGCCTCGAGCAGGACTACCAGTTATAACCTCCGGTGAAACGGGCAGGTGGAGAGGGAGAATGCAACGGTCTGGAAGACCGTCCTACTGACCCTGCGGTCCAGGAATCTCCCAGTTTCCCACTGGCAGGATGTCCTCCCCGATGCGCTCCACTCGATCAGGTCCCTACTTTGCACGGCCACAAACGAGACCCCTCATGACCGCCTATTTGTTTTCCCTCGGCGATCCACCTCAGGGGCCTCGCTTCCATCCTGGCTGAAGACACTGGGGCCAGTCCCACTCAGAAAACACGTCAGGAGCCATAAGTCCGATCCTCTGGTAGAGAGGGTCCAGCTCCTTCGCACTAACCCCCAGTACGCTTATATCGAACACCCCGATGGCCGACAGGATACGGTCTACCTCCGGGACCTGGCGCCCGCCGGTTCCACCACCAACACCACCGCCCCCCCCCCCACTATATCCCGCCCAACCTACAATGACCAGCACCCCCGCCCCTCTATGGCTCCCACGCTCCCTCCCGCCCGCCATCCCCCCTTCACCGATCCACAGGAATGAAGCTCCAGAAGAGACGCTCCCGGAGTCCACGCCTGTACCCGCACCGGCGCCCTCACTACCGATGCCAGCACGGACGAGCTCGACACCCGGGCCAGCAACAACGCCAGAGCCTCGGCGGTCACAGCGCACAATCCGTGCGCCGGACCGGCTGAACTTATGAACCCGTCACCCCCGCCGGACTTCATTTTTTTAACAGGGGGTGAATGTGGTGAATGTATTTCCCAATAATCCACCATTGTATCTGCTATGCTGTTGCCCTTGTATGGGCTCCACCTATGGGCCATTGTGTGGCATTATCTCTCGGGGAACATGTTGGGGCCTATATGGGCTCCGCCCATGGCTCCTCCCCTTGAAGGGAGGTGTAAAGAGCAGTCGACCTGTAGGCGGTTCTCAGTATTGGATCAGTCGCAGGCAGGCACTGTTCTAGTTGATTAAAGCCACGGTTTATTTCTACTCTTGTGTCGAGTGAATTGATGGTCGCACCAGGGAGCAATTAAAATCCCCTCCGAGGACGATGCACTCGCCCACCGGGATGGTGCCGAGAAGAGTGGACACTTTTTGGAAGAACGTCGCCTGCTGCGGTCCGGCCCCGGGAGCGGATACATTTACAAAGTGAATCACCGCTGCCCCGAAACGGGCCTTTAGGTGCAGCAGACGGCCTGGCACCGGCTCCTTGACCCCCAAGATCTCCGGCTGAAAATGTGGAGCCAACAAGATAGCCACCCCGCCCGAGCGTGGGGCCAGGTGACGCGTGGAGACTCCTCCTTGCCCCTCCAGGGTCCCCTGAGCTTCGTCACCCGGAATGGCCTGGGTTTGCTGCAGGAAGCACACCCCGTACTTTGCGTCCCGGAGGACAGAGAAGAGCTGGAAACGGTGATGCGCGTCCCTGCTGCCGTGGATGTTGAGTCTGGCTATGGTTCCCTCCATGTCAGTTGTAGCGTGTGTCCTTCACCAATCACCTCGGTGCTCGGAGAGAGTAGAGGGTCGTCGCCCCCTCCACTCCCTCAGGAGCCCCGCGAGGGACAGCTCGGCGCTGCTCCCCCTGGCCCTGATCGAATTCCTGCGCCCCTCTGGCATAGCCGTGGGCGGACCCGAGGAGCAGCCCCAGATTTCCCCAGCTGTCCAGGGCCAGCCGCACGCAGTCCCGGTGACCGGGATGCGTTTTCAACAATGCTCGGAGTTCTCCCGAGGAGACGAGGGGAGACTCGGTGCCGGGTGTGAGGGTGCCCTCTGCCTCGCTGCAGAGAGCGTCTAAATCCTCCTCCTCACCCGCCACCGAGCAGCCTTCCTCCTCCGAGCGGTCACCACCCGAGCCTGGGTCCCCCGGCTCGCCCTAGGCCCGAGTCGATCCCACCCCCAGGATGGTCCTCTGGGCGGGTCCCTCGCAGGCTCCTCCCGTGGTCCTGGGTCCGTGGGCAGTGGCGGCTCCGACCCCGCCTCCCCTGTCGATGCCGGTCCCTCGGAGAGACCCGGGAAAACCCCCGGGAAAAGCTGCGGGATGGAACCTGGGCTCCCTGGCATCGTCTGCTTGGTGTTGTGAGCAGGGAGGTGTCCTCGCCATCGCCCGCCCAAGACCCGAATATGTAAGGACACTGGCGACTGCCAACGACTCCGGGCGATGACCGGGGAATAAAACTCCACCGGGCAGACGAGCCCTTGGGGGTCACGTCTCCGCCCGGCCCCGGGCCTCTCTGCTCGGGGGACGACAGCAGCTCGGACGCCTCAGGGACATTGGAGGCCGCCCTGGCCTTCTTTCTAACTGGGCTGGGCGTCAGGGTGATGGGCACAAACACCGGGGAGACCCAACCCCGCTCGCCTGGGGAGGGGGTAGCGAGATCCACCACCTCTTCCAGCCCGGGCTGGCGGTGCTTGCTGGGGACAGGCTGATCTTGCTTCGGGGCCTCCACTGCTGGAGGGCCCTCGGCAGCATTCCCCCCCCCCTCCACATCGCCCAGCGCCTGGGACTGTGGCGAGGCCGGAACAGCCTCCAGCTCGGGGCCGAACACAGGCCCCCCCACCGCCCTCCGGAGCCCGTGTGTCGGTCCCTCCAGGCCTCTCCGGGCCCCCCGTGTTGTTGCGAGGCGGCGGCGGTATCCTGGGGTGAGGCTGCGGCCTCTGAGTTCGTACGGACGGGCACGGGGTCAGTGCTCGTGATGGGGCCAAGGTGTAGATGGGCCCGGTTCTTACCGCCATGCTGTCTTCCGTTTGGCCTTTTTAGGCTGCCTCTGGTCTAGCGGAGGCTCCCTCTCACCCCCCCCCCCCCCCGCAGCAGCTGTGGTGTGGTCAGGGGCCGGCTGCTGGGCAGACGAAGAGGTGGTAGAGGAGAGGGGCAGTGCCAGCCGCGGCCGTCCTGGAGGTGGTGTTGGCGGCGGCCGTTGGGGTGGGGCAGTTCCGGCGAATATGCCCCCCCCGCCCTCTGCACGCAGGGTGCTGCGCGATCAATTACACTCAAGACAAAGTGATTTCATAACTGAAGGCTTTAATCGACTCGAACTTGTTCCCCAGCCGCTTCGGTACAGAAAGTGAAGGCTGCTGGGAAGGCACCGGTTCTTATACTCCTCCTGTCAGGGCGGAGCTACGTAACAACAGCCAATGGTAGACTCCTGGGTCTAACCAATGGTCATCAGCCTCTTAGGTACCGCAATACCTGGTACTACCACACATGGCACCGCATGCCATCCGCCAACCAGAACACTTTATGATCCTCCCCTTGTTAGGAGACCACAAAACCTCCCTCTGTGACCTCCTCCTGGGTCAGGCGGACAAAATACTGACGCCGGAAGGAGTATACATGGCGGAGGGAGGGGCCCGCAGGCCGAGCGTCAGCAGCGCCACCCCGGACCTGACCTCTCCCAGTAGGTTGAGGTGGGGGAGGAGGAGCTCGGTGGGGAGGGAGGGCGGGCCGTTGGAAAGAACGACACGCTCGGCGGTGGCCTCCAGCGGGTCCACCGCCACGTGTGTCCCACCCACCGTGAGCCCCCTTTCCAGGGCCCAGCGGACCGCCTGCTCGGCCCGCAGGAAAAACACGGCCTTACCATACATCCTTGAGGCGGTTACGATGGCCGAGGGGCCGGCTGCCTCAATGGTCATGGTAGGGTGGGCATAGCACCTCACCCCCAGCTGCCGCGTTAGCAGGCGGAAGGGCGAGGCTGCCATCCCCCCCCCCCCCCTGCATAGGTCCTTGGCCACCCTGCCCCCGGCAAAGTGGAGGATGCCCCTGAGGTGCTGGCCATGCCCACCCCTGTTACGGTACGGCCGTGTAACTGAGATCAGGGTAGTGGGGGGGGGGATGTGGCACCACAACAGCAGGTGCCGCAAGGGAAAGGTGCTGCAGGGCAACAGCAGAGCGGGGCAGCGATCTTCAGCCCTGGAGGGGCTTGAAGCAATGTCCCAGTCTGCCCCACACCCGCCACAGGTGGTGAAAAGGTGGGCGGACAACGCTCTTCAGCCCTGTGGGGGCCCGAAACAAAGTCCTTTGTCTTCACAGCAGCCCCAGGTGGTCCCACTCCCACCTCAGGCACAGGGCTGGGAGGACAGAAGGTGGGGCAGGTAAGGGTTGGGGATTGGGGAGGAGGCAGAAACAACAAGTAGGAAAGCAGCTTAGAGCCCTGAGGCCTAGCTGAAGCTCTTACTTTGGTTAACTCACTTCAAAGTTGCGGGTTTAGAAGAAGGTGAAACAAAGGTTTTACTTGTAGCTACTTGCAGCTAGAGCTTGTTAATTAGTTAATTGGATTCGGCCAGTTTTCAGAGTCACGAGCCACAGTATAAATCTGAGCCAGTGCAGTGCAGGGAGTGCTGAATTTGGGTGCATGTGAGTGCTATCGTGAGCGTTTGGTGACTGAAGAAGTGCTGAATTTGGTGCATTTGAGTGCTATCGTGAGCGTTTGGTGACTGAGGGAGTGCTGAATTTGGGTGCATTTGAGTGTGAGACGTTGGTGACTGAAGGAGTGCTGAATTTGGGTGTATTTGAGTGCTATAGTGAGTGTTTGGTGACTGAGGGAGTGCTGAATTTGGTGCATTTGAGTGCTATCGTGAGTGTTTGGTGACTGAGGGAGTGCTGAATTTGGGTGTATGTGAGTGTGTGAGACTTTGGTGACTGAAGGAGTGCTGAATTTGGGTGTATTTGAGTGCTATAGTGAGTGTTTGGTGACTGAGGGAGTGCTGAACTTGGGTGTATTTGAGTGCGTGAGAGTTTGGTGACTGAGGGAGTGCTGAATTTGGTGCATTTGAGTGCGTGAGACGTTGGTGACTGAAGGAGTGCTGAATTAGGGTGTATGTGAGTGCGTGAGAGTTTGGTGACTGAGGGAGTGCAGAATTTGGGTGCATATGAGTGCTATAGTGAGAGTTTGGTGACGGAAGGAGTGCTGAATTTGGGTGCATTTGAGTGCTATAGTGAGTGTTTGGTGACTGAGGGAGTGCTGAATTTGGTGCATTTGAGTGCGTGAGACGTTGGTGACAGAAGGAGTGCTGAATTTGGGTGTATGTGAGTGCGTGACTGTTCGGTGACTGAGGGAGTGCTGAATTTGTGTGTATTTGAGTGCGTGAGACATTGGTGACTGAAGGAGTGCTGAATTTGGGTGCATTTGAGTGCTATAGTGAGAGAGTGGTGACTGAGGGAGTGCTGAAATTGGGTGTATGTGAGGGCGTGAGAGTTTGGTGACTGAGGGAGTGCTGGATTTGGGTGCAGTTGAGTGTGAGAGACGTCGGTGACTGAAGGAGTGCTGAATTTGGGTGTATTTGAGTGCTATCGTGAGCGTTTGGTGACTGACGGAGTGGTGAATTTGGGTGTATGTGAGTGCGTGAGAGTTTGGTGACTGAGGGAGTGCTGGATTTGGGTGCATTTGAGTGCTATAGTGAGTGTTTGGTGACTGAGGGAGTGCTGAATTTGGTGCATTTGAGTGCTATCGTGAGCGTTTGGTGACTGAGGGAGTGCTGAATTTGGGTGTATGTGAGTGCGTCAGAGTTTGGTGACTGAGGGAGTGCTGGATTTGGGTGCATTTGAGTGTGTGAGACTTTGGTGACGGAAGGATTGCTGAATTTGGGTGCATTTGAGTGGTGTAGTGAGTGTTTAGTGACTGAAGGAGTGATGAATTTGGGTGCATTTGAGTGCTATAGTGAGTGTTTGGTGACTGAGGGAGTGCTGAATTTGGTGCATTTGAGTGCGTGAGACGTTGGTGACTGAAGGAGTGCTGAATTTGGGTGTATGTGAGTGCGTGAGAGTTTGGTGACTGAGGGAGTGCTGAATTTGGGTGCATTTGAGTGCTATAGTGATAGTTTGGTGACGGAAGGAGTGCTGAATTTGGGTACATTTGAGTGCTAGAGTGAGTGTTTGGTGACTGAGGGAGTGCTCAATTTGGTGCATTTGAGTGCGTGAGATGTTGGTGACTGAAGGAGTGCTGAATTTGGGTGTATGTGAGTGCGTGAGAGTTTGGTGACAGTGGGAGTGCTGAATTTGGGTGTATTTGAGTGCGTGAGACGTTGGTGACTGAAGTAGTGCTGCATTTGGGTGCATTTGAGTACGATAGTGAGAGTGTGGTGACTGAGGGAGTGCTGAAATTGGGTGTATGTGAGTGCGTGAGAGTTTGGTGACTGAGGGAGTACTGAATTTGGTGCATTTGAGTGCTATATTGAGAGTTTGGTGCCTGAGGGAGTGCTGAATTTGGGTGTATTTGAGTGCGTGAGAGTTTGGTGACAGGCAGTGCTGAATTTTGGTGCATTTGAGTGCTATAGTGAGAGTTTGGTGAATGAGGGAGTGCTGAAATTGGGTGTATTTGAGTGCTATAGTGAGAGTTTGGTGACTGAGGGTGTGCTGAATTTGGGTGCATTTGGGTGCGTGAGAGTCTGGTGACTGAGGGAGTGCTGAATTTGGATGTATTTGAGTGCTATAGTGAGAGTTTGTTGACTGAGGGAGTACTGAATTTGGTACATTTGGGTGCGTGAGAGTTTGGTGACTGAGGGAGTGCTGAATTTGTGTGTATTTGAGTGCTACAGTGAGAATTTGGTGACTGAGTGAGTGCTGAATTTGGGTGTATTTGAGTGTGTGAGAGTTTGGTGACTGAAGGAGTGCTGAATCTGGGTGCATTTGAGTGCGTGAGACTTTGGTGACTGATTGAGTGCTGAATTTGGGTGCATTTGAGTGCTATAGTGAGATTTTGGTGACTGAGGGATTGCTGAATTTGGGTGTATTTGAGTGCTATAGTGAGAGTTTGGTGACTGAGGGATTGCTGAATTTGGGTGTATTTGAGTGCTATAGTGAGAGTTTGGTGACTGAGGGAGTGCTGAATTTGGTGCATTTGAGTGCGTGAGAGTTTGGTGACTGAGGGAGTGCTGAATTTGGGTGCATTTGAGTGTGTGAAACTTTGGTGACTGAAGGAGTGCTGAATTTGGATGCATTTGTGTGCGAAAGTGAGAGTTTGGTGACTGAAGGAGTGCTGTATTTGAGTGCATTTGAGTGCTTTAGTGAGAGTTTGATGACGGAAGGAGTGCTGAATTTGGGTGCATTTGAGTGCTATAGTGAGCATTTGGTGACTAAGGGAGTGCTGAATTTGGTGCATATGAGTGCGTGAGACGTTGGTGACTGAAGGAGTGCTGAATTTGGATGTACGTGAGTGCGTGAGAGTAAGGTGACTGAGGGAGTGCTGAATTTGGGTGTATTTCAGTGCGTGAGACGTTGGTGACTGAAGGAGTGCTGATTTTGGATGCTTTTGAGGGCTATAGTGAGAGTGTGGTGACTGAGGGAGTGCTGAAATTGGGTGTATGTGAGTGCATGTGAGTTTAGTGACTGAGGGAGTGCTGGATTTGGGTGCAGTTGAGTGTGTGAGACTTTGGTGACGGAAGGATTGCTGAAGTTGGGTGCATTTGAGTGGTGTAGTGAGTGTTTAGTGACTGAAGGAGTGATGAATTTGGGTGCATTTGAGTGCTATAGTGAGTGTTTGGTGACTGAGGGAGTGCTGAATTTGGTGCATTTGAGTGCGTGAGACGTTGGTGACTGAAGGAGTGCTGAATTTGGGTGTATGTGAGTGCGTGAGAGTTTGGTGACTGAGGGAGTGCTGAATTTGGGTGCATTTGAGTGCTATAGTGATAGTTTGGTGACGGAAGGAGTGCTGAATTTGGGTACATTTGAGTGCTAGAGTGAGTGTTTGGTGACTGAGGGAGTGCTCAATTTGGTGCATTTGAGTGCGTGAGATGTTGGTGACTGAAGGAGTGCTGAATTTGGGTGTATGTGAGTGCGTGAGAGTTTGGTGACAGTGGGAGTGCTGAATTTGGGTGTATTTGAGTGCGTGAGACGTTGGTGACTGAAGTAGTGCTGCATTTGGGTGCATTTGAGTGCGATAGTGAGAGTGTGGTGACTGAGGGAGTGCTGAAATTGGGTGTATGTGAGTGCGTGAGAGTTTGGTGACTGAGGGAGTACTGAATTTGGTGCATTTGAGTGCTATATTGAGAGTTTGGTGACTGAGGGAGTGCTGAATTTGGGTGTATTTGAGTGCGTGAGAGTTTGGTGACAGGCAGTGCTGAATTTTGATGCATTTGAGTGCTATAGTGAGAGTTTGGTGAATGAAGGAGTGCTGAAATTGGGTGTATTTGAGTGCTATAGTGAGAGTTTGGTGACTGAGGGTGTGCTGAATTTGGGTGCATTTGGGTGCGTGAGAGTTTGTTGACTGAGGGAGTACTGAATTTGGTACATTTGGGTGCGTGAGAGTTTGGTGACTGAGGGAGTGCTGAATTTGGGTGTATTTGAGTGCTACAGTGAGAATTTGGTGACTGAGTGAGTGCTGAATTTGGATGTATTTGAGTGTGTGAGAGTTTGGTGACTGAAGGAGTGCTGAATCTGGGTGCATTTGAGTGCGTGAGACTTTGGTGACTGATTGAGTGCTGAATTTGGGTGCATTTGAGTGCTATAGTGAGATTTTGGTGACTGAGGGATTGCTGAATTTGGGTGTATTTGAGTGCTATAGTGAGAGTTTGGTGACTGAGGGATTGCTGAATTTGGGTGTATTTGAGTGCTATAGTGAGAGGTTGGTGACTGAGGGAGTGCTGAATTTGGTGCATTTGAGTGCGTGAGAGTTTGGTGACAGAGGGAGTGCTGAATTTGGGTGCATTTGAGTGTGTGAAACTTTGGTGACTGAAGGAGTGCTGAATTTGGATGCATTTGTGTGCGAAAGTGAGTGTTTGGTGACTGAAGGAGTGCTGAATTTGGGTGCATTTGAGTGCTTTAGTGAGAGTTTGATGACGGAAGGAGTGCTGAATTTGGGTGCATTTGAGTGCTATAGTGAGCATTTGGTGACTAAGGGAGTGCTGAATTTGGTGCATATGAGTGCGTGAGACGTTGGTGACTGAAGGAGTGCTGAATTTGGGTGTACGTGAGTGCGTGAGAGTTTGGTGACTGAGGGAGTGCTGAATTTGGGTGTATTTGAGTGCGTGAGACGTTGGTGACTGAAGGAGTGCTGATTTTGGATGCTTTTGAGTGCTATAGTGAGAGTGTGGTGACTGAGGGAGTGCTGAAATTGGGTGTATGTGAGTGCATGTGAGTTTAGTGACTGAGGGAGTGCTGGATTTGGGTGCAGTTGAGTGTGTGAGACTTTGGTGGCTGAAGGACTGCTGAATTTGGGTGTATTTGAGTGCTATAGTGAGTGTTTGGTGACTGAGGGAGTGCTGAATTTGGTGCATTTGAGTGCGTGAGACATTGGTGACTGAAGGAGTGCTGAATTTGGGTGTATTTGAGTGCTATAGTGAGTGTTTGGTGACTGAGGGAGTGCTGAATTTGGTGCATTTGAGTGCTATCGTGAGCGTTTGGTGACTGAGGGAGTGCTGAATTTGGTGCATTTGAGTGCGTGAGAGTTTGTTGACTGAGGGAGTGCTGAATTTGGGTGTATTTGTGTGCGTCAGAGTTTGGTGACTGAGGGAGTGCTGAATTCGGTGCATTTGAGTGTGTGAGACTTTGGTGACTGAAGGACAGCTGAATTTGGGTGTATTTGATAGCTATAGTGAGTGTTTGGTGACTGAGGGAGTGCTGAATTTGGTGCATTTGAGTGCGTGAAACTTTGGTGACTGAAGGAGTGCTGAATTTGGGTGTATTTGAGTGCTATAGTGAGTGTTTGGTGACTGAGAGAGTGCTGCATTTGGGTGTATTTGAGTGGGTCAGAGTTTGGTGACTGAGGGAGTGCTGAATTTGGGTGCATTTGAGTGCGTGAGAGTTTGGTGACGGAAGGAGTGCTGAATTTGGATGCATTTGAGTGCTGTAGTGAGTGCTTAGTGACTGACGGAGTGATGAATTTGGGTGCATTTGAGTGCTATAGTGAATGTTTTGTGACTGAAGGAGTGCTGAATTTGGGTGCATTTGAGTGCTATAGTGAGTGTTTGGTGACTGAGTGAGTGCTGAATTTGGTGCATTTGCGTGCGTGAGACGTTGGTGACTGAAGGAGTGCTGAATTTGGGTGTATGTGAGTGCGTGAGAGTTTGGTGACTGAGGGAGTGCTGAATTTGGGTGCATTTGAGTGCTGTAATGAGAGTTTGATGATGGAAGGAGTGCTGAATTTGGGTGCATTTGAGTGCTATAGTGAGTGTTTGGTGACTGAGGGAGTGCTGAATTTGTGCATTTGAGTGTGTGAGACGTTGGTGACAGAAGGAGTGCTGAATTTGGGTGTATGTGAGTGCGTGAGAGTTTGGTGACTGAGGGAGTGCTGAATTTGGGTGTATTTGAGTGCGTGAGACGTTGGTGACTGAAGGAGTGCTGAATTTGGGTGCTTTTGAGTGATATCGTGAGAGTGTGGTATCTGAGGGAGTGCTGAAATTGGGTGTATGTGAGTGCGTGAGAGTTTAGTGACTGAAGGAGTGCTGGATTTGGGTGCATTTGAGTGTGTGAGACTTTGGTGACTTAAGGACTGCTGAATTTGGGTGTATTTGAGTGCTATAGTGAGTGTTTGGTGACTGAGGGAGTGCTGCATTTGGTGCATTTGAGTGCTATGGTGAGAGTCTGGTGACTGAGGGTGTGCTGAATTTGGTGCATTTGAGTGCGTGAGACTTTGGTGACTGAAGGAGTGCTGAATTTGGGTGTATTTGAGTGCTATAGTGAGTGTTTGGTGACTGAGGGAGTGCTGAATTTGGTGCATTTGAGTGCTATTGTGAGCGTTTGGTGACTGAGGGAGTGCTGAATTTGGTGCATTTGAGTGCTATAGTGAGAGTTTGGTGGCTGAGGGAGTGCTGAATTTGGTGCATTTGTGTGCGTGAGACATTGTTGACTGAAGGAGTGCTGAATTTGGGGGTATTTGAGTGCTATAGTGAGTGTTTGGTGTCTGAGGGAGTGCTGAATTTGGGTGTATTTGAGTGGGTCAGATTTTGGTGACGGAAGGAGTGCTGAATTTGGGTGCATTTGAGTGCTGTAGCGAGTGTTTAGTGACTGAAGGAGAGCTGAATTTGGGTGCATTTGAGTGCTATAGTGAGTGTTTGGTGACTGAGGGAGTGCTGAATTTGGTGCATTTGAGTGCGTGAGACGTTGGTGACTGAAGGAGTGCTGTATTTGGGTGTATGTGACTGCGTGAGAGTTTGGTGACTGAGGGAGTGCTGCATTTGGGTGTATTTGAGTGCGTGAGACGTTGGTGACTTAAGGAGTGCTGAATTTGGGTGCATTTGAGTGCTATAGTGAGAGTTTGGTGACTGTGGGAGTGCTGAATTTGGTGCATTTGAGTGCGTGAGACGTTGGTGACTGAAGGAGTGCTGTATTTGGGTGTATGTGACTGCGTGAGAGTTTGGTGACTGAGGGAGTGCTGAATTTGGGTGTATTTGAGTGCGTGAGACGTTGGTGACTTAAGGAGTGCTGAATTTGGGTGCATTTGAGTGCTATAGTGAGAGTTTGGTGACTGAGGGAGTGCTGAATTTGGTGCATGAGTGCGTGAGACTTTGGTGACTGAAGGAGTGCTGAATTTGGGTGTCTGTGAGTGCGTGAGAGTCTGGTGACTGAGGGAGTGCTGAATTTGGGTGCATTTGAGTGCTATAGTGAGAGTTTGGTGACGTGAGGAGTGCTGAATTTGGGTGCATTTGAGTGCTATAATGAGTGTTTGTTGACTGAGGGAGTGCTGAATTTGGTGCATTTGAGTGCGTGAGACGTTGGTGACTGAAGGAGTGCTGAATTTGGGTGCATGTGAGTGCTATAGTGAGAGTGTGGTGACTGAGGGAGTGCTGAAATTGGGTGTATGTGAGTGCGTGAGAGTTTGGTGACTGAGGGAGTGCTGGATTTGGGTGCATTTGAGTGTGTGAGACTTTGGTGACGGAAGGAGTGCTGAATTTGGGTGTATTTGAGTGCTATAGTGAGAGTTTGGTGACTGAGGGAGTACAGAATTTGGTACATTTGAGTGCTATCGTGAGAATTTGGTGACTGAGGGAGTGCTGAATTTGGGTGTATTTGAGTGCGTGAGAGTTTGGTGACTGAGGGAGTGCTGAATTTGGGTGCATTTGAGTGCTATGGTGAGTGTTTGGTGACTGAGGGAGTGCTGAATTTGGTGCATTTGAGTGCTATAGTGAGTGTTTGCTGACTGAGGGAGTGCTGAATTTGGGTGTATTTGAGTGCGTCAGAGTTTGGTGACTGAGGGAGTGCCGAATTTGGGTGCATTTGAGTGTGTGCGACTTTGGTGACTGAGGGAGTGCTGAATTTGGGTGTATTTGAGTGCTATAGTGAGTGTTTGGTGAGTGCGGGAGTGCTGAATTTGGGTGTATTTTAGGGCGTCAGAGTTTGGTGACTGAGGGAGTGCTGAATTTGGGTGCATTTGAGTACGTGAGAGTTTGGTGACGGAAGGAGTGCTGAATTTGGGTGCATTTGAGTGCTATAGTGAGTGTTTGGTGACTGAAGGAGTACTGAATTTGGGTGCATTTGAGTGCAATAGTGAGTGTTTGATGACTGAGGGAGTGCTGAATTTGGTGCATTTGAGTGCGTGAGACATTGGTGACTGAAGGAGTGCTGAATTTGGGTGTATGTGAGTGCGTGAGAGTTTGGTGACTGAGGGAGTGCTGAATTTGGTGCATTTGAGTGCGTGAGACGTTGGTGACTGAAGGAGTGCTGAATTTGGGTGTATGTGAGTGCGTGAGAGTTTGGTGACTGAGGGAGTGCTGAATTTGGGTGCATTTGAGTGCTATAGTGAGTGTTTGGTGACTGAGGGAGTGCTGAATTTGGTGCATTTGAGTGCGTGAGACGTTGGTGACTGAAGGAGTGCTGAATTTGGGTGTATGTGAGTGCGTGAGTGTTTGTTGACTGAGGGAGTGCTGAATTTGGTGCATTTGAGTGCGTGAGACGTTGATGACAGAAGGAGTGCTGAATTTGGGTGTATGTGAGTGCGTGACTGTTCGGTGACTGAGGGAGTGCTGAATTTGTGTGTATTTGAGTGCGTGAGACATTGGTGACTGAAGGAGTGCTGAATTTGGGTCCATTTGAGTGCTATAGTGAGAGTGTGGTGACTGAGGGAGTGCTGAAATTGGGTGTATGTGAGTGCGTGAGAGTTTGGTGACTGAGGGAGTGCTGGATTTGGGTGCATTTGAGTGTGAGAGACGTCGGTGACTGAAGGAGTGCTGAATTTGGGTGTATTTGAGTGCTATCGTGAGCGTTTGGTGACTGAGGGAGTGCTGAATTTGGGTGTATGTGAGTGCGTGAGAGTTTGGTGACTGAGGGAGTGCTGGATTTGGGTGCATTTGAGTGCTATAGTGAGTTTAGTGACTGAGGGAGTGCTGAATTTGGTGCATTTGAGTGCTATCGTGAGCGTTTGGTGACTGAGGGAGTGCTGAATTTGGGTGTATGTGAGTGCGTGAGAGTTTGGTTCTGAGGGAGTGTTGGATTTGGGTGCATTTGAGTGTGTGAGACTTTGGTGACGGAAGGATTGCTGAATTTGGATGCATTTGAGTGGTGTAGTGAGTGTTTCGTGACTGAAGGAGTGATGAATTTGGGTGCATTTGAGTGCTATAGTGAGTGTTTGGTGACTGAGGGCGTGCTGAATTTGGTGCATTTGAGTGGTTGAGACATTGGTGACTGAAGGAGTGCTGAATTTAAGTGCATTTGAGTGCTATAGTGAGAGTGTGGTGACTGAGGGAGTGCTGAAATTGGGTGTATGTGAGTGCGTGAGAGTTTGGTGACAGGGAGTGCTGAATTTTGGTGCATTTGAGTGCTATAGTGAGAGTTTGATGAATAAGGGAGTGCTGAAATTGGGTGTATTTGAGTGCTATAGTGAGAGTTTGGTGACTGAGGGAGTGCTGAATTTGGTGCATTTGGGTGCGTGAGAGTTTGGTGACTGAGGGAGTGCTGAATTTGGATGTATTTGAGTGCTATAGTGAGAGTTTGTTGACTGAGGGAGTACTGAATTTGTTACATTTGGGTGCGTGAGAGTTTGGTGACTGAGGGAGTGCTGAATTAGGGTGTAGTTGAGTGCTATAGTGAGAATTTGGTGACTGAGTGAGTGCTGAATTTGGGTGTATTTGAGTGCGTGAGAGTTTGTGACTGAAGGAGTGCTGAATTTGGGTGCAATTGAGTGCGTGTGAGTTTGGTGCCTGAGGGAGTGCTGAATTTGGGTGCATTTGAGTGCGTGAGACTTTGGTGACTGATTGAGTGCTGAATTTGGGTGCATTTGAGTGCTATAGTGAGACTTTGGTGACGGAAGGAGTGCTGAATTTGGGTGTATTTGAGTGCTATAGTGAGAGTTTGGTGACTGAGGGAGTACAGAATTTGGTACATTTGAGTGCTATCGTGAGAATTTGGTGACTGAGGGAGTGCTGAATTTGGGTGTATTTGAGTGCGTGAGAGTTTGGTGACTGAGGGAGTGCTGAATTTGGGTGCATTTGAGTGCTATGGTGAGTGTTTGGTGACTGAGGGAGTGCTGAATTTGGTGCATTTGAGTGCTATAGTGAGTGTTTGCTGACTGAGGGAGTGCTGAATTTGGGTGTATTTGAGTGCGTCAGAGTTTGGTGACTGAGGGAGTGCCGAATTTGGGTGCATTTGAGTGTGTGCGACTTTGGTGACTGAGGGAGTGCTGAATTTGGGTGTATTTGAGTGCTATAGTGAGTGTTTGGTGAGTGCGGGAGTGCTGAATTTGGGTGTATTTTAGGGCGTCAGAGTTTGGTGACTGAGGGAGTGCTGAATTTGGGTGCATTTGAGTACGTGAGAGTTTGGTGACGGAAGGAGTGCTGAATTTGGGTGCATTTGAGTGCTATAGTGAGTGTTTGGTGACTGAAGGAGTACTGAATTTGGGTGCATTTGAGTGCAATAGTGAGTGTTTGATGACTGAGGGAGTGCTGAATTTGGTGCATTTGAGTGCGTGAGACATTGGTGACTGAAGGAGTGCTGAATTTGGGTGTATGTGAGTGCGTGAGAGTTTGGTGACTGAGGGAGTGCTGAATTTGGTGCATTTGAGTGCGTGAGACGTTGGTGACTGAAGGAGTGCTGAATTTGGGTGTATGTGAGTGCGTGAGAGTTTGGTGACTGAGGGAGTGCTGAATTTGGGTGCATTTGAGTGCTATAGTGAGTGTTTGGTGACTGAGGGAGTGCTGAATTTGGTGCATTTGAGTGCGTGAGACGTTGGTGACTGAAGGAGTGCTGAATTTGGGTGTATGTGAGTGCGTGAGTGTTTGTTGACTGAGGGAGTGCTGAATTTGGTGCATTTGAGTGCGTGAGACGTTGATGACAGAAGGAGTGCTGAATTTGGGTGTATGTGAGTGCGTGACTGTTCGGTGACTGAGGGAGTGCTGCATTTGTGTGTATTTGAGTGCGTGAGACATTGGTGACTGAAGGAGTGCTGAATTTGGGTCCATTTGAGTGCTATAGTGAGAGTGTGGTGACTGAGGGAGTGCTGAAATTGGGTGTATGTGAGTGCGTGAGAGTTTGGTGACTGAGGGAGTGCTGGATTTGGGTGCATTTGAGTGTGAGAGACGTCGGTGACTGAAGGAGTGCTGAATTTGGGTGTATTTGAGTGCTATCGTGAGCGTTTGGTGACTGAGGGAGTGCTGAATTTGGGTGTATGTGAGTGCGTGAGAGTTTGGTGACTGAGGGAGTGCTGGATTTGGGTGCATTTGAGTGCTATAGTGAGTTTAGTGACTGAGGGAGTGCTGAATTTGGTGCATTTGAGTGCTATCGTGAGCGTTTGGTGACTGAGGGAGTGCTGAATTTGGGTGTATGTGAGTGCGTGAGAGTTTGGTTCTGAGGGAGTGTTGGATTTGGGTGCATTTGAGTGTGTGAGACTTTGGTGACGGAAGGATTGCTGAATTTGGATGCATTTGAGTGGTGTAGTGAGTGTTTCGTGACTGAAGGAGTGATGAATTTGGGTGCATTTGAGTGCTATAGTGAGTGTTTGGTGACTGAGGGCGTGCTGAATTTGGTGCATTTGAGTGGTTGAGACATTGGTGACTGAAGGAGTGCTGAATTTAAGTGCATTTGAGTGCTATAGTGAGAGTGTGGTGACTGAGGGAGTGCTGAAATTGGGTGTATGTGAGTGCGTGAGAGTTTGGTGACAGGGAGTGCTGAATTTTGGTGCATTTGAGTGCTATAGTGAGAGTTTGATGAATAAGGGAGTGCTGAAATTGGGTGTATTTGAGTGCTATAGTGAGAGTTTGGTGACTGAGGGTGTGCTGAATTTGGGTGCATTTGGGTGCGTGAGAGTTTGGTGACTGAGGGAGTGCTGAATTTGGATGTATTTGAGTGCTATAGTGAGAGTTTGTTGACTGAGGGAGTACTGAATTTGTTACATTTGGGTGCGTGAGAGTTTGGTGACTGAGGGAGTGCTGAATTAGGGTGTAGTTGAGTGCTATAGTGAGAATTTGGTGACTGAGTGAGTGCTGAATTTGGGTGTATTTGAGTGCGTGAGAGTTTGTGACTGAAGGAGTGCTGAATTTGGGTGCAATTGAGTGCGTGTGAGTTTGGTGCCTGAGGGAGTGCTGAATTTGGGTGCATTTGAGTGCGTGAGACTTTGGTGACTGATTGAGTGCTGAATTTGGGTGCATTTGAGTGCTATAGTGAGAGTTCGGTGACTGAGCGATTGCTGAATTTGGGTGTATTTGAGTGCTATAGTGAGAGTTTGGTGACTGAGGGAGTGCTGAATTTGGGTGCATTTGAGTGCTATAGTGAGAGTTTGGTGACTGAGGGATTGCTGAATTTGGGTGTATTTGAGTGCTATAGTGAGAGTTTGGTGACTGAGGGAGTGCTGAATTTGGTGCATTTGAGTGCGTGAGAGATTGGTGACTGAGGGAGTGCTGAATTTGGGTGCATTTGAGTGCTATAGTGAGAGTTTGATGACGGAAGGAGTGCTGAATTTGGGTGCATTTGAGCGCTATAGTGAGCGTTTGGTGACTGAGGGAGTGCTGAATTTGGTGCATTTGAGTGCGTGAGACGTTGGTGACTGAAGGAGTGCTGAATTTGGGTGTATGTGAGTGCGTGAGAGTTTGGTGAATGAGGGAGTGCTGAATTTGGGTGTATTTGAGTGCGTGAGACGTTGGTGACAGAAGGAGTGCTGATTTTGGATGCTTTTGAGTGTTTTATTGAGAGTGTGGTGACTGAGGGTGTGCTGAAATTGGGTGTATGTGAGTGCGTGTGAGTTTAGTGACTGAGGGAGTGCTGGATTTGGGTGCAGTTGAGTGTGTGAGACTTTGGTGACTGAAGGACTGCTGAATTTGGGTGTATTTGAGTGCTATAGTGAGTGTTTGGTGACTGAGGGAGTGCTGAATTTGGGTGTATTTGAGTGCGTGAGAGTTTGGTGACTGAGGGAGTGCTGGATTTGGGTGCATTTGAGTGTGTGAGACTTTGGTGACTGAAGGACTGCTGAATTTGGGTGTATTTGAGTGCTATAGTGAGTGTTTGGTGACTGAGGGAGCGCTGAATCTGGTGCATTTGAGTGCTATAGTGAGAGTTTTTGACTGAGGGAGTGCTGAATTTGGTGCATTTGAGTGTGTGAGACTTTGGTGACTGAAGGAGTGCTGAATTTGGGTGTATTTGAGTGCTATAGTGAGTGTTTGGTGACTGAGGGAGTGCTGAATTTGGTGCATTTGAGTGCTATCGTGAGCGTTTGGTGACTGAGGGAGTGCTGAATTTGGTGCATTTGAGTGCGTGAGAGTTTGTTGACTGAGGCAGTGCTGAATTTGGGTGTATTTGTGTGCGTCAGAGTTTGGTGACTGAGGGAGTGCTGAATTCGGTGCATTTGAGTGTGTGAGACATTGGTGACTGAAGGACAGCTGAATTTGGGTGTATTTGATAGCTATAGTGAGTGTTTGGTGACTGAGGGAGTGCGGAATTTGGTGCATTTGAGTGCCATAGTGAGGGTTTTGTGACTGAGGGAGTGCTGAATTTGGTGCATTTGAGTGCGTGAGACTTTGGTGACTGAAGGAGTGCTGAATGTGGGTGTATTTGAGTGCTATAGTGAGTGTTTGGTGACTGAGGGAGTGCTGCATTTGGGTGTTTTGAGTGGGTCAGAGTTTGGTGACTGAGGGAGTGCTGAATTTGGGTGCATTTGAGTGCGTGAGAGTTTGGTGACGGAAGGAGTGCTGAATTTGGGTGCATTTGAGTGCTGTAGTAAGTGCTTAGTGACTGACGGAGTGATGAATTTGGTTGCATTTTAGTGCTATAGTGAGTGTTTTGTGACTGAAGGAGTGCTGAATTTGGGTGAATTTGAGTGCTATAGTGAGTGTTTGGTGACTGAGTGAGTGCTGAATTTGGTGCATTGCGTGCGTGAGACATTGGTGACTGAAGGAGTGCTGAATTTGGGTGTATGTGAGTGCTTGAGAGTTTGGTGACTGAGGGAGTGCTGAATTTGGGTGCATTTGAGAGCTATAATGAGAGTTTGATGATGGAAGGAGTGCTGAATTTGGGTGCATTTGAGTGCTATAGTGAGTGTTTGGTGACTGAGGGAGTGCTGAATTTGGTGAATTTGAGTGCGTGAGACGTTGGTGACAGAAGGAGTGCTGAATTTGGGTGTATGTGAATGCGTGAGAGTTTGGTGACTGAGGGAGTGCTGAATTTGGGTGTATTTGAGTGCGTGAGACGTTGGTGACTGAAGGAGTGCTGAATTTGGGTGCTTTTGAGTGATAACGTGAGAGTGTGGTATCTGAGAGAGTGCTGAAATTGGGTGTATGTGAGTGCGTGAGAGTTTAGTGACTGACGGAGTGCTGGATTTGGGTGCATTTGAGTGTGTGAGACTTTGGTGACTGAAGGACTGCTGAATTTGGGTGTATTTGAGTGCTATAGTGAGTGTTTGGTGACTAAGGGAGTGCTGCATTTGGTGCATTTGAGTGCTATGGTGAGAGTTTGGTGACTGAGGGTGTGCTGAATTTGGTGCATTTGAGTGCGTGAGACTTTGGTGACTGAAGGAGTGCTGAATTTGGGTGTATTTGAGTGCTATAGTGAGTGTTTGGTGACTGAGGGAGTGCTGAATTTGGTGCATTTGAGTGCTATCGTGAGCGTTTGGTTACTGAGGGAGTGCTGAATTTGGTGCATTTGAGTGCTATAGTGAGAGTTTGGTGGCTGAGGGAGTGCTGAATTTGGTGCATTTGTGTGCTATCGTGAGCGTTTGGTGACTGAGGGAGTGCTGAATTTGGTGCATTTGAGTGCGTGAGAGTTTGTTGACTGAGGGAGTGCTGAATTTGGGTGTATTTGTGTGCGTCAGAGTTTGGTGACTGAGGGAGTGCTGAATTCGGTGCATTTGAGTGTGTGAGACATTGGTGACTGAAGGACAGCTGAATTTGAGTGTATTTGAGTGCTATAGTGAGTGTTTGGTGACTGAGGGAGTGCTGCATTTGGGTGTTTTGAGTGGGTCAGAGTTTGGTGACTGAGGGAGTGCTGAATTTGGGTGCATTTGTGTGCGTGAGAGTTTGGTGACGGAAGGAGTGCTGAATTTGGGTGCATTTGAGTGCTGTAGTGAGTGCTTAGTGACTGACGGAGTGATGAATTTGGTTGCATTTTAGTGCTATAGTGAGTGTTTTGTGACTGAAGGAGTGCTGAATTTGGGTGCATTTGAGTGCTATAGTGAGTGTTTGGTGACTGAGTGAGTGCTGAATTTGGTGCATTTGCGTGCATGAGACGTTGGTGACTGAAGGAGTGCTGAATTTGGGTGTATGTGAGTGCGTGAGAGTTTGGTGACTGAGGGAGTGCTGAATTTGGGTGCATTTGAGTGCTATAACGAGAGTTTGATGATGGAAGGAGTGCTGAATTTGGGTGCATTTGAGTGCTATAGTGAGTGTTTGGTGACTGAGGGAGTGCTGAATTTGGTGCATTTGAGTGCGTGAGACGTTGGTGACAGAAGGAGTGCTGAATTTGGGTGTATGTGAGTGCGTGAGAGTTTGGTGACTGAGGGAGTGCTGAATTTGGGTGTATTTGAGTGCGTGAGACGTTGGTGACTGAAGAAGTGCTGAATTTGGGTGCTTTTGAGTGATATCGTGAGAGTGTGGTATCTGAGAGAGTGCTGAAATTGGGTGTATGTGAGTGCGTGAGAGTTTAGTGACTGAGGGAGTGCTGGATTTGGGTGCATTTGAGTGTGTGAGACTTTGGTGACTGAAGGACTGCTGAATTTGGGTGTATTTGAGTGCTATAGTGAGTGTTTGGTGACTGAGGGAGTGCTGCATTTGGTGCATTTGAGTGCGTGAGACTTTGGTGACTGAAGGAGTGCTGAATTTGGGTGTATTTGAGTGCTATAGTGAGTGTTTGGTGACTGAGGGAGTGCTGAATTTGGTACATTTGAGTGCTATCGTGAGCGTTTGGTTACTGAGGGAGTGCTGAATTTGGTGCATTTGAGTGCTATAGTGAGAGTTTGGTGGCTGAGGGAGTGCTGAATTTGGTGCATTTGTGTGCGTGAGACTTTGGTGACTGAAGGAGTGCTGAATTTGGGTGTATTTGAGTGCTATAGTGAGTGTTTGGTGACTGAGGGAGTGCTGAATTTGGGTGTATTTGAGTGGGTCAGAGTTTGTTGACTGATGGAGTGCTGAATTTGGGTGCATTTGAGTGCGTGAGAGTTTGGTGACGGAAGGAGTGCTGAATTTGGGTGCATTTGAGTGCTGTAGTGAGTGTTTAGTGACTGAAGGAGAGCTGAATTTGGGTGCATTTGAGTGCTATAGTGAATGTTTGGTGACTGAGGGAGTGCTGAATTTGGGTGGATTTGAGTGCGTGAGACGTTGATGACTTAAGGAGTGCTGAATTTGGGTGCATTTGAGTGCTATAGTGAGAGCTTGGTGACTGAGGGAGTGCTGAATTTGATGCATGAGTGCGTGAGACTTTGGTGACTGAAGGAGTGCTGAATTTAGGTGTCTGTGAGTGCGTGAGAGTCTGGTGACTGAGGGAGTGCTGAATTTGGGTGCATTTGAGTGCTATGGTGAGAGTTTGGTGATGTGAGGAGTGCTGAATTGGGGTGCATTTGAGTGCTATAATGAGTGTTTGGTGACTGAGGGAGTGCTGAATTTGGTGCATTTGAGTGCGTGAGACGTTGGTGACTGAAGGAGTGCTGAATTTGGGTGCATGTGAGTGCTATAGTGAGAGTGTGGTGACTGAGGGAGTGCTGAAATTGGGTGTATGTGAGTGCGTGAGAGTTTGGTGACTGAGGGAGTGGTGGATTTGGGTGCATTTGAGTGTGTGAGACTTTGGTGACGGAAGGAGTGCTGAATTTGGGTGTATTTGAGTGCCATAGTGAGAATTTGGTGACTGAGGGACTGCTGAATTTGGGTGCATTTGAGTGCTATAGTGAGTGTTTGGTGACTGAGGGAGTGCTGCATTTGGTGCATTTGAGTGCAATGGTGAGAGTTTGGTGACTGAGGGTGTGCTGAATTTGGTGCATTTGAGTGCGTGAGACTTTGGTGACTGAAGGAGTGCTGAATTTGGGTGTATTTGAGTGCTATAGTGAGTGTTTGGTGACTGAGGGAGTGCTGAATTTGGTGCATTTGAGTGCTATCGTGAGCGTTTGGTTACTAAGGGAGTGCTGAATTTGGTGCATTTGAGTGCTATAGTGAGAGTTTGGTGGCTGAGGGAGTGCTGAATTTGGTGCATTTGTGTGCGTGAGACTTTGGTGACTGAAGGAGTGCTGAATTTGGGTGTATTTGAGTGCTATAGTGAGTGTTTGGTGACTGAGGGAGTGCTGAATTTGGGTGTATTTGAGTGGGTCAGAGTGTGTTGACTGATGGAGTGCTGAATTTGGGTGCATTTGAGTGCGTGAGAGTTTGGTGACGGAAGGAGTGCTGAATTTGGGTGCATTTGAGTGCTGTAGTGAGTGTTTAGTGACTGAAGGAGAGCTGAATTTGGGTGCATTTGAGTGCTATAGTGAATGTTTGGTGACTGAGGGAGTGCTGAATTTGGGTGGATTTGAGTGCGTGAGACGGTGATGACTTAAGGAGTGCTGAATTTGGGTGCATTTGAGTGCTATAGTGAGAGCTTGTTGACTGAGGGAGTGGTGAATTTGATGCATGAGTGCGTGAGACTTTGGTGACTGAAGGAGTGCTGAATTTAGGTGTCTGTGAGTGCGTGAGAGTCTGGTGACTGAGGGAGTGCTGAATTTGGGTGCATTTGAGTGCTATGGTGAGAGTTTGGTGACGTTAGGAGTGCTGAATTGGGGTGCATTTGAGTGCTATAATGAGTGTTTGGTGACTGAGGGAGTGCTGAATTTGGTGCATTTGAGTGCGTGAGACGTTGGTGACTGAAGGAGTGCTGAATTTGGGTGCATGTGAGTGCTATAGTGAGAGTGTGGTGACTGAGGGAGTGCTGAAATTGGGTGTATGTGAGTGCGTGAGAGTTTGGTGACTGAGGGAGTGGTGGATTTGGGTGCATTTGAGTGTGTGAGACTTTGGTGACGGAAGGAGTGCTGAATTTGGGTGTATTTGAGTGCCATAGTGAGAATTTGGTGACTGAGGGACTGCTGAATTTGGGTGCATTTGAGTGCTATAGTGAGTGTTTGGTGACTGGGGGAGTGCTGAATTTGGTGCATTTGAGTGCGTGAGACGTTGGTGACTCAAGGAGTGCTGAATTTGGGGTATTTGAGTGCTATGGTGAGTGTTTGGTGACTGAGGGAGTGCGGAATTTGGTGCATTTGAGTGCTATAGTGAGTGTTTGGTGACTGAGGGAGTGCTGAATTTGGGTGTATTTGAGTACGTCAGAGTTTGGTGACTGAGGGCGTGCCGAATTTGGGTGCATTTGAGTGTGTGCGACTTTGGTGACTGAAGGAGTGCTGAATTTGGGTGTATTTGAGTGCTACAGTGAGTGTTTGGTGACTGCGGGAGTGCTGAATTTGGGTGTATTTTCGGGCGTCAGAGTTTGGTGACTGAGGGAGTGCTGAATTTGGGTGCATTTGAGTACGTGAGAGTTTGGTGACGGAAGGAGTGCTGAAATTGGGTGCATTTGAGTGCTATAGTGAGTGTTTGGTGACTGAAGGAGTGCTGAATTTGGGTGCATTTGAGTGCGTGAGACGTTGGTGACTGAAGGAGTGCTGAATTTGGGTGCATGTGAGTGCTATAGTGAGAGTGTGGTGACTGAGGGAGTGCTGAAATTGGGTGTATGTGAGTGCGTGAGAGTTTGGTGACTGAAGGAGTGCTGAATTTGGGTGCATTTGAGTGCGTGAGACGTTGGTGACTGAGGGACTGCTGAATTTGGGTGCATTTGAGTGCTCTAGTGAGTGTTTGGTGACTGAGGGAGTGCTGCATTTGGTGCATTTGAGTGCAATGGTGAGAGTTTGGTGACTGAGGGTGTGCTGAATTTGGTGCATTTGAGTGCGTGAGACTTTGGTGACTGAAGGAGTGCTGAATTTGGGTGTATTTGAGTGCTATAGTGAGTGTTTGGTGACTGAGGGATTGCTGAATTTGGTGCATTTGAGTGCTATCGTGAGCGTTTGGTTACTAAGGGAGTGCTGAATTTGGTGCATTTGAGTGCTATAGTGAGAGTTTGGTGGCTGAGGGAGTGCTGAATTTGGTGCATTTGTGTGCGTGAGACTTTGGTGACTGAAGGAGTGCTGAATTTGGGTGTATTTGAGTGCTATAGTGAGTGTTTGGTGACTGAGGGAGTGCTGAAATTGGGTGTATTTGAGTGCTATAGTGAGAGTTTGGTGACTGAGGGTGTGCTGAATTTGGGTGCATTTGGGTGCGTGAGAGTTTGGTGACTGAGGGAGTGCTGAATTTGGATGTATTTGAGTGCTATAGTGAGAGTTTGTTGACTGAGGGAGTACTGAATTTGTTACATTTGGGTGCGTGAGAGTTTGGTGACTGAGGGAGTGCTGAATTAGGGTGTAGTTGAGTGCTATAGTGAGAATTTGGTGACTGAGTGAGTGCTGAATTTGGGTGTATTTGAGTGCGTGAGAGTTTGTGACTGAAGGAGTGCTGAATTTGGGTGCAATTGAGTGCGTGTGAGTTTGGTGCCTGAGGGAGTGCTGAATTTGGGTGCATTTGAGTGCGTGAGACTTTGGTGACTGATTGAGTGCTGAATTTGGGTGCATTTGAGTGCTATAGTGAGAGTTTGGTGACTGAGCGATTGCTGAATTTGGGTGTATTTGAGTGCTATAGTGAGAGTTTGGTGACTGAGGGAGTGCTGAATTTGGGTGCATTTGAGTGCTATAGTGAGAGTTTGGTGACTGAGGGATTGCTGAATTTGGGTGTATTTGAGTGCTATAGTGAGAGTTTGGTGACTGAGGGAGTGCTGAATTTGGTGCATTTGAGTGCGTGAGAGATTGGTGACTGAGGGAGTGCTGAATTTGGGTGCATTTGAGTGCTATAGTGAGAGTTTGATGACGGAAGGAGTGCTGAATTTGGGTGCATTTGAGCGCTATAGTGAGCGTTTGGTGACTGAGGGAGTGCTGAATTTGGTGCATTTGAGTGCGTGAGACGTTGGTGACTGAAGGAGTGCTGAATTTGGGTGTATGTGAGTGCGTGAGAGTTTGGTGAATGAGGGAGTGCTGAATTTGGGTGTATTTGAGTGCGTGAGACGTTGGTGACAGAAGGAGTGCTGATTTTGGATGCTTTTGAGTGTTTTATTGAGAGTGTGGTGACTGAGGGTGTGCTGAAATTGGGTGTATGTGAGTGCGTGTGAGTTTAGTGACTGAGGGAGTGCTGGATTTGGGTGCAGTTGAGTGTGTGAGACTTTGGTGACTGAAGGACTGCTGAATTTGGGTGTATTTGAGTGCTATAGTGAGTGTTTGGTGACTGAGGGAGTGCTGAATTTGGGTGTATTTGAGTGCGTGAGAGTTTGGTGACTGAGGGAGTGCTGGATTTGGGTGCATTTGAGTGTGTGAGACTTTGGTGACTGAAGGACTGCTGAATTTGGGTGTATTTGAGTGCTATAGTGAGTGTTTGGTGACTGAGGGAGCGCTGAATCTGGTGCATTTGAGTGCTATAGTGAGAGTTTTTGACTGAGGGAGTGCTGAATTTGGTGCATTTGAGTGTGTGAGACTTTGGTGACTGAAGGAGTGCTGAATTTGGGTGTATTTGAGTGCTATAGTGAGTGTTTGGTGACTGAGGGAGTGCTGAATTTGGTGCATTTGAGTGCTATCGTGAGCG
This sequence comes from Scyliorhinus torazame, assembly GCF_047496885.1. Taxonomy (NCBI): domain Eukaryota; kingdom Metazoa; phylum Chordata; class Chondrichthyes; order Carcharhiniformes; family Scyliorhinidae; genus Scyliorhinus; species Scyliorhinus torazame. Next base: position 4,929,251 of record NC_092726.1, read on the forward strand.
TTTGGTGACTGAGGGAGTGCTGAATTTGGTGCATTTGAGTGCGTGAGAGTTTGTTGACTGAGGCAGTGCTGAATTTGGGTGTATTTGTGTGCGTCAGAGTTTGGTGACTGAGGGAGTGCTGAATTCGGTGCATTTGAGTGTGTGAGACATTGGTGACTGAAGGACAGCTGAATTTGGGTGTATTTGATAGCTATAGTGAGTGTTTGGTGACTGAGGGAGTGCGGAATTTGGTGCATTTGAGTGCCATAGTGAGGGTTTTGTGACTGAGGGAGTGCTGAATTTGGTGCATTTGAGTGCGTGAGACTTTGGTGACTGAAGGAGTGCTGAATGTGGGTGTATTTGAGTGCTATAGTGAGTGTTTGGTGACTGAGGGAGTGCTGCATTTGGGTGTTTTGAGTGGGTCAGAGTTTGGTGACTGAGGGAGTGCTGAATTTGGGTGCATTTGAGTGCGTGAGAGTTTGGTGACGGAAGGAGTGCTGAATTTGGGTGCATTTGAGTGCTGTAGTAAGTGCTTAGTGACTGACGGAGTGATGAATTTGGTTGCATTTTAGTGCTATAGTGAGTGTTTTGTGACTGAAGGAGTGCTGAATTTGGGTGAATTTGAGTGCTATAGTGAGTGTTTGGTGACTGAGTGAGTGCTGAATTTGGTGCATTGCGTGCGTGAGACATTGGTGACTGAAGGAGTGCTGAATTTGGGTGTATGTGAGTGCTTGAGAGTTTGGTGACTGAGGGAGTGCTGAATTTGGGTGCATTTGAGAGCTATAATGAGAGTTTGATGATGGAAGGAGTGCTGAATTTGGGTGCATTTGAGTGCTATAGTGAGTGTTTGGTGACTGAGGGAGTGCTGAATTTGGTGAATTTGAGTGCGTGAGACGTTGGTGACAGAAGGAGTGCTGAATTTGGGTGTATGTGAATGCGTGAGAGTTTGGTGACTGAGGGAGTGCTGAATTTGGGTGTATTTGAGTGCGTGAGACGTTGGTGACTGAAGGAGTGCTGAATTTGGGTGCTTTTGAGTGATAACGTGAGAGTGTGGTATCTGAGAGAGTGCTGAAATTGGGTGTATGTGAGTGCGTGAGAGTTTAGTGACTGACGGAGTGCTGGATTTGGGTGCATTTGAGTGTGTGAGACTTTGGTGACTGAAGGACTGCTGAATTTGGGTGTATTTGAGTGCTATAGTGAGTGTTTGGTGACTAAGGGAGTGCTGCATTTGGTGCATTTGAGTGCTATGGTGAGAGTTTGGTGACTGAGGGTGTGCTGAATTTGGTGCATTTGAGTGCGTGAGACTTTGGTGACTGAAGGAGTGCTGAATTTGGGTGTATTTGAGTGCTATAGTGAGTGTTTGGTGACTGAGGGAGTGCTGAATTTGGTGCATTTGAGTGCTATCGTGAGCGTTTGGTTACTGAGGGAGTGCTGAATTTGGTGCATTTGAGTGCTATAGTGAGAGTTTGGTGGCTGAGGGAGTGCTGAATTTGGTGCATTTGTGTGCTATCGTGAGCGTTTGGTGACTGAGGGAGTGCTGAATTTGGTGCATTTGAGTGCGTGAGAGTTTGTTGACTGAGGGAGTGCTGAATTTGGGTGTATTTGTGTGCGTCAGAGTTTGGTGACTGAGGGAGTGCTGAATTCGGTGCATTTGAGTGTGTGAGACATTGGTGACTGAAGGACAGCTGAATTTGAGTGTATTTGAGTGCTATAGTGAGTGTTTGGTGACTGAGGGAGTGCTGCATTTGGGTGTTTTGAGTGGGTCAGAGTTTGGTGACTGAGGGAGTGCTGAATTTGGGTGCATTTGTGTGCGTGAGAGTTTGGTGACGGAAGGAGTGCTGAATTTGGGTGCATTTGAGTGCTGTAGTGAGTGCTTAGTGACTGACGGAGTGATGAATTTGGTTGCATTTTAGTGCTATAGTGAGTGTTTTGTGACTGAAGGAGTGCTGAATTTGGGTGCATTTGAGTGCTATAGTGAGTGTTTGGTGACTGAGTGAGTGCTGAATTTGGTGCATTTGCGTGCATGAGACGCTGGTGACTGAAGGAGTGCTGAATTTGGGTGTATGTGAGTGCGTGAGAGTTTGGTGACTGAGGGAGTGCTGAATTTGGGTGCATTTGAGTGCTATAACGAGAGTTTGATGATGGAAGGAGTGCTGAATTTGGGTGCATTTGAGTGCTATAGTGAGTGTTTGGTGACTGAGGGAGTGCTGAATTTGGTGCATTTGAGTGCGTGAGACGTTGGTGACAGAAGGAGTGCTGAATTTGGGTGTATGTGAGTGCGTGAGAGTTTGGTGACTGAGGGAGTGCTGAATTTGGGTGTATTTGAGTGCGTGAGACGTTGGTGACTGAAGAAGTGCTGAATTTGGGTGCTTTTGAGTGATATCGTGAGAGTGTGGTATCTGAGAGAGTGCTGAAATTGGGTGTATGTGACTGCGTGAGAGTTTAGTGACTGAGGGAGTGCTGGATTTGGGTGCATTTGAGTGTGTGAGACTTTGGTGACTGAAGGACTGCTGAATTTGGGTGTATTTGAGTGCTATAGTGAGTGTTTGGTGACTGAGGGAGTGCTGCATTTGGTGCATTTGAGTGCGTGAGACTTTGGTGACTGAAGGAGTGCTGAATTTGGGTGTATTTGAGTGCAATAGTGAGTGTTTGGTGACTGAGGGAGTGCTGAATTTGGTACATTTGAGTGCTATCGTGAGCGTTTGGTTACTGAGGGAGTGCTGAATTTGGTGCATTTGAGTGCTATAGTGAGAGTTTGGTGGCTGAGGGAGTGCTGAATTTGGTGCATTTGTGTGCGTGAGACTTTGGTGACTGAAGGAGTGCTGAATTTGGGTGTATTTGAGTGCTATAGTGAGTGTTTGGTGACTGAGGGAGTGCTGAATTTGGGTGTATTTGAGTGGGTCAGAGTTTGTTGACTGATGGAGTGCTGAATTTGGGTGCATTTGAGTGCGTGAGAGTTTGGTGACGGAAGGAGTGCTGAATTTGGGTGCATTTGAGTGCTGTAGTGAGTGTTTAGTGACTGAAGGAGAGCTGAATTTGGGTGCATTTGAGTGCTATAGTGAATGTTTGGTGACTGAGGGAGTGCTGAATTTGGGTGGATTTGAGTGCGTGAGACGTTGATGACTTAAGGAGTGCTGAATTTGGGTGCATTTGAGTGCTATAGTGAGAGCTTGGTGACTGAGGGAGTGCTGAATTTGATGCATGAGTGCGTGAGACTTTGGTGACTGAAGGAGTGCTGAATTTAGGTGTCTGTGAGTGCGTGAGAGTCTGGTGACTGAGGGAGTGCTGAATTTGGGTGCATTTGAGTGCTATGGTGAGAGTTTGGTGACGTGAGGAGTGCTGAATTGGGGTGCATTTGAGTGCTATAATGAGTGTTTGGTGACTGAGGGAGTGCTGAATTTGGTGCATTTGAGTGCGTGAGACGTTGGTGACTGAAGGAGTGCTGAATTTGGGTGCATGTGAGTGCTATAGTGAGAGTGTGGTGACTGAGGGAGTGCTGAAATTGGGTGTATGTGAGTGCGTGAGAGTTTGGTGACTGAGGGAGTGGTGGATTTGGGTGCATTTGAGTGTGTGAGACTTTGGTGACGGAAGGAGTGCTGAATTTGGGTGTATTTGAGTGCCATAGTGAGAATTTGGTGACTGAGGGACTGCTGAATTTGGGTGCATTTGAGTGCTATAGTGAGTGTTTGGTGACTGAGGGAGTGCTGCATTTGGTGCATTTGAGTGCAATGGTGAGAGTTTGGTGACTGAGGGTGTGCTGAATTTGGTGCATTTGAGTGCGTGAGACTTTGGTGACTGAAGGAGTGCTGAATTTGGGTGTATTTGAGTGCTATAGTGAGTGTTTGGTGACTGAGGGAGTGCTGAATTTGGTGCATTTGAGTGCTATCGTGAGCGTTTGGTTACTAAGGGAGTGCTGAATTTGGTGCATTTGAGTGCTATAGTGAGAGTTTGGTGGCTGAGGGAGTGCTGAATTTGGTGCATTTGTGTGCGTGAGACTTTGGTGACTGAAGGAGTGCTGAATTTGGGTGTATTTGAGTGCTATAGTGAGTGTTTGGTGACTGAGGGAGTGCTGAATTTGGGTGTATTTGAGTGGGTCAGAGTGTGTTGACTGATGGAGTGCTGAATTTGGGTGCATTTGAGTGCGTGAGAGTTTGGTGACGGAAGGAGTGCTGAATTTGGGTGCATTTGAGTGCTGTAGTGAGTGTTTAGTGACTGAAGGAGAGCTGAATTTGGGTGCATTTGAGTGCTATAGTGAATGTTTGGTGACTGAGGGAGTGCTGAATTTGGGTGGATTTGAGTGCGTGAGACGTTGATGACTTAAGGAGTGCTGAATTTGGGTGCATTTGAGTGCTATAGTGAGAGCTTGTTGACTGAGGGAGTGGTGAATTTGATGCATGAGTGCGTGAGACTTTGGTGACTGAAGGAGTGCTGAATTTAGGTGTCTGTGAGTGCGTGAGAGTCTGGTGACTGAGGGAGTGCTGAATTTGGGTGCATTTGAGTGCTATGGTGAGAGTTTGGTGACGTTAGGAGTGCTGAATTGGGGTGCATTTGAGTGCTATAATGAGTGTTTGGTGACTGAGGGAGTGCTGAATTTGGTGCATTTGAGTGCGTGAGACGTTGGTGACTGAAGGAGTGCTGAATTTGGGTGCATGTGAGTGCTATAGTGAGAGTGTGGTGACTGAGGGAGTGCTGAAATTGGGTGTATGTGAGTGCGTGAGAGTTTGGTGACTGAGGGAGTGGTGGATTTGGGTGCATTTGAGTGTGTGAGACTTTGGTGACGGAAGGAGTGCTGAATTTGGGTGTATTTGAGTGCCATAGTGAGAATTTGGTGACTGAGGGACTGCTGAATTTGGGTGCATTTGAGTGCTATAGTGAGTGTTTGGTGACTGGGGGAGTGCTGAATTTGGTGCATTTGAGTGCGTGAGACGTTGGTTACTCAAGGAGTGCTGAATTTGGGGTATTTGAGTACTATGGTGAGTGTTTGGTGACTGAGGGAGTGCGGAATTTGGTGCATTTGAGTGCTATAGTGAGTGTTTGGTGACTGAGGGAGTGCTGAATTTGGGTGTATTTGAGTACGTCAGAGTTTGGTGACTGAGGGCGTGCCGAATTTGGGTGCATTTGAGTGTGTGCGACTTTGGTGACTGAAGGAGTGCTGAATTTGGGTGTATTTGAGTGCTGCAGTGAGTGTTTGGTGACTGCGGGAGTGCTGAATTTGGGTGTATTTTCGGGCGTCAGAGTTTGGTGACTGAGGGAGTGCTGAATTTGGGTGCATTTGAGTACGTGAGAGTTTGGTGACGGAAGGAGTGCTGAAATTGGGTGCATTTGAGTGCTATAGTGAGTGTTTGGTGACTGAAGGAGTGCTGAATTTGGGTGCATTTGAGTGCGTGAGACGTTGGTGACTGAAGGAGTGCTGAATTTGGGTGCATGTGAGTGCTATAGTGAGAGTGTGGTGACTGAGGGAGTGCTGAAATTGGGTGTATGTGAGTGCGTGAGAGTTTGGTGACTGAGGGAGTGGTGGATTTGGGTGCATTTGAGTGTGTGAGACTTTGGTGACGGAAGGAGTGCTGAATTTGGGTGTATTTGAGTGCCATAGTGAGAATTTGGTGACTGAGGGACTGCTGAATTTGGGTGCATTTGAGTGCTATAGTGAGTGTTTGGTGACTGGGGGAGTGCTGAATTTGGTGCATTTGAGTGCATGAGACGTTGGTGACTCAAGGAGTGCTGAATTTGGGGTATTTGAGTGCTATGGTGAGTGTTTGGTGACTGAGGGAGTGCGGAATTTGGTGCATTTGAGTGCTATAGTGAGTGTTTGGTGACTGAGGGAGTGCTGAATTTGGGTGTATTTGAGTACGTCAGAGTTTGGTGACTGAGGGAGTGCCGAATTTGGGTGCATTTGAGTGTGTGCGACTTTGGTGACTGAAGGAGTGCTGAATTTGGGTGTATTTGAGTGCTACAGTGAGTGTTTGGTGACTGCGGGAGTGCTGAATTTGGGTGTATTTTCGGGCGTCAGAGTTTGGTGACTGAGGGAGTGCTGAATTTGGGTGCATTTGAGTACGTGAGAGTTTGGTGACGGAAGGAGTGCTGAATTTGGGTGCATTTGAGTGCTATAGTGAGTGTTTGGTGACTGAAGGAGTGCTGAATTTGGGTGCATTTGAGTGCAGTAGTGACTGTTTGGTGACTGAGGGAGTGCTGAATTTGGTGCATTTGCGTGCGTGAGACATTGGTGACTGAAGGAGTGCTGAATTTGGGTGTATGTGAGTGCGTGAGAGTTTGGTGACTGAGGGAGTGCTGAATTTGGTGCATTTGAGTGCGTGAGACGTTGATGACTGAAGGAGTGCTGAATTTGGGTGTATGTGAGTGCATGAGAATTTGGTGACTGAGGGAGTGCTGAATTTGGGTGCATTTAAGTGCTATAGTGAGAGCTTGGTGACGGAAGGAGTGCTGAATTTGGGTGCATTTGAGTGCTATAGTGAGTGTTTGGTGACTGAGGGAGTGCAGAATTTGTGTGTATTTGAGTGCGTGAGACGTTGGTGACTGAAGGAGTGCTGAATTTGGGTGCATTTGAGTGCTATAGTGAGAGTGTGGTGACTGAGGGAGTGCTGAAATTGGGTGTACGTGAGTGCGTGAGAGTTTGGTGACTGAGGGAGTGCTGGATTTGGGTGTATTTGAGTGTGTGAGACGTTGGTGACTGAAGGAGTGCTGAATTTGGGTGTATTTGAGCGCTATATTGAATGTTTGGTGACTGAGGGAGTGCTGAATTTGGTGCATTTGAGTGCTATCGTGAGCGTTTGGTGACAGAGGGAGTGCTGAATTTGGGTGGATGTGAGTGCGTGAGAGTTTGGTGACTGAGGGAGTGCTGAATTTGGGTGCATTTGAGTGCGTGAGACGTTGGTGACTGAAGAAGTGCTGAATTTGGGTGCATTTGAGTGCTATAGTGAGAGTGTAGTGACTGAGGGAGTGCTGAAATTGGGTGTCTGTGAGTGCGTGAGAGTTTGGTGACTGAGGGAGTGCTGGATTTGGATGCATTTGAGTGTGTGAGACGTTGGTGACTGAAGGAGTGCTGAATTTGGGTGTATTTGAGTGCTATAGTGAGTGTTTGGTGACTGAGGGAGTGCTGAATTTGGTGCATTTGAGTGCGTGAGAGTTTGGTGACTGAGGGAGTGCTGAATTTGGGTGCATTTGAGTGTGTGAGACTTTGGTGACTGAAGGAGTGCTGAATTTGGGTGTATTTGAGTGCTATAGTGAGTGTTTGGTGACTGAGGGAGTGCTGAATTTGGTGCATATGGGAGCCATAGTGAGAGTTTGGTGACTGAGCGGGAGCTGAATTTAGTGCATTTGAGTGCGTGAGACGTTGTTGACCGAAGGTGTGCTATATTTGGGTGTCTTTGAGTGCTATAGTGAGTGTTTGGTGACTGAGGGAGTGCTGAATTTGGGTGTATTTGAGTGGTCAGAGTTTGGTGACTGAGGGAGTGCTGAATTTGGGTGCATTTGAGTGCGTGAGAGTTTGGTGACGGAAGGAGTGCTGAATTTGGGTCCATTTGAGTGCTGTAGTGAGTGTTTAGTGACAGAAGGAGTGCTGAATTTGGGTGCATTTGAGTGCTATAGTGAGTGTTTGGTGACTGAGGGAGTGCTGAATTTGGGTGTATTTTAGTGCGTGAGACGTTGGTGACTGAAGGAGTGCTGAATTTAGATGTATGTCAGTGCGTGAGAGTTTGGTGACTGAGGGAGTGCTGAATTTGGGTGCATTTGAGTGCTATAGTGAGAGTTTGGTGACGGAAGTAGTGCTGAATTTGGGTACATTTGATTGCTATAGTGAGTGTTTGGTGACTGAGGGAGTGCTGAATTTGGTGCATTTGCGTGCGTGAGACGTTGGTGACGGAAGGAGTGCTGAATTTGGGTGTATGTGAGTGCGTGAGAGTTTGGTGACTGAGGGAGTGCTGAATTTGGGTGTATTTGAGTGCGTGAGAGTTTGGTGACTGAGGTAGTGCTGAATCTGGGTGCCTTTGAGTGCCATAGTGAGAGATTGGTGACGGAAGGAGTGCTGAATTTGGGTGCATTTGAGTGCTATAGTGAGTGTTTGGTGACTGAAGGAGTGCTGAATTTGGGTGCATTTGAGTGCGTGAGACGTTGGTGACTGAAGGAGTGCTGAATTTGGGTGTATGTGAGTGCATGAGAGTTTGGTGACTGAGGGAGTGCTGAATTTGGGTGTATTTGAGTGCGTGAGACATTGGTGACTGAGGGAGTGCTGGATTTGGGTGCATTTGAGTGTGTGAGACTTTGGTGACTGAAGGAGTGCTGAATTTGGGTGTATTTGAGTGCTATAGTGAGTGTTTGGTGACTGAGGGAGTGCTGAATTTGGGTGTATTTGAGTGGGTCAGAGTTTGTTGACTGATGGAGTGCTGAATTTGGGTGCATTTGAGTGCGTGAGAGTTTGGTGACGGAAGGAGTGCTGAATTTGGATGCATTTGAGTGCTGTAGTGAGTGTTTAGTGACTGAAGGAGAGCTGAATTTGGGTGCATTTGAGTGCTATAGTGAATGTTTGGTGACTGAGGGAGTGCTGAATTTGGTGCATTTGAGTGCATGAGACGTTGGTGACTGAAGGAGTGCTGAATTTGGGTGCATGTGAGTGCTATAGTGAGAGTGTGGTGACTGAGGGAGTGCTGAAATTGGGTGTATGTGAGTGCGTGAGAGTTTGGTGACTGAGGGAGTGGTGGATTTGGGTGCATTTGAGTGTGTGAGACTTTGGTGACGGAAGGAGTGCTGAATTTGGGTGTATTTGAGTGCCATAGTGAGAATTTGGTGACTGAGGGACTGCTGAATTTGGGTGCATTTGAGTGCTATAGTGAGTGTTTGGTGACTGGGGGAGTGCTGAATTTGGTGCATTTGAGTGCGTGAGACGTTGGTGACTCAAGGAGTGCTGAATTTGTGGTATTTGAGTGCTATGGTGAGTGTTTGGTGACTGAGGGAGTGCGGAATTTGGTGCATTTGAGTGCTATAGTGAGTGTTTGGTGACTGAGGGAGTGCTGAATTTGGGTGTATTTGAGTACGTCAGAGTTTGGTGACTGAGGGCGTGCCGAATTTGGGTGCATTTGAGTGTGTGCGACTTTGGTGACTGAAGGAGTGCTGAATTTGGGTGTATTTGAGTGCTACAGTGAGTGTTTGGTGACTGCGGGAGTGCTGAATTTGGGTGTATTTTCGGGCGTCAGAGTTTGGTGACTGAGGGAGTGCTGAATTTGGGTGCATTTGAGTACGTGAGAGTTTGGTGACGGAAGGAGTGCTGAAATTGGGTGCATTTGAGTGCTATAGTGAGTGTTTGGTGACTGAAGGAGTGCTGAATTTGGGTGCATTTGAGTGCGTGAGACGTTGGTGACTGAAGGAGTGCTGAATTTGGGTGCATGTGAGTGCTATAGTGAGAGTGTGGTGACTGAGGGAGTGCTGAAATTGGGTGTATGTGAGTGCGTGAGAGTTTGGTGACTGAGGGAGTGGTGGATTTGGGTGCATTTGAGTGTGTGAGACTTTGGTGACGGAAGGAGTGCTGAATTTGGGTGTATTTGAGTGCCATAGTGAGAATTTGGTGACTGAAGGAGTGCTGAATTTGGGTGCATTTGAGTGCTATAGTGAGTGTTTGGTGACTGAGGGAGTGCTGAATTTGGTGCATTTGAGTGCGTGAGACGTTGGTGACTGAAGGAGTGCTGAATTTGGGTGTATGTGAGTGCATGAGAGTTTGGTGACTGAGGGAGTGCTGAATTTGGGTGTATTTGAGTGCGTGAGACATTGGTGACTGAGGGAGTGCTGGATTTGGGTGCATTTGAGTGTGTGAGACTTTGGTGACTGAAGGAGTGCTGAATTTGGGTGTATTTGAGTGCTATAGTGAGTGTTTGGTGACTGAGGGAGTGCTGAATTTGGGTGTATTTGAGTGGGTCAGAGTTTGTTGACTGATGGAGTGCTGAATTTGGGTGCATTTGAGTGCGTGAGAGTTTGGTGACGGAAGGAGTGCTGAATTTGGATGCATTTGAGTGCTGTAGTGAGTGTTTAGTGACTGAAGGAGAGCTGAATTTGGGTGCATTTGAGTGCTATAGTGAATGTTTGGTGACTGAGGGAGTGCTGAATTTGGGTGGATTTGAGTGCGTGAGACGTTGATGACTTAAGGAGTGCTGAATTTGGGTGCATTTGAATGCTATAGTGAGAGCTTGTTGACTGAGGGAGTGGTGAATTTGATGCATGAGTGCGTGAGACTTTGGTGACTGAAGGAGTGCTGAATTTAGGTGTCTGTGAGTGCGTGAGAGTCTGGTGACTGAGGGAGTGCTGAATTTGGGTGCATTTGAGTGCTATGGTGAGAGTTTGGTGACGTGAGGAGTGCTGAATTGGGGTGCATTTGAGTGCTATAATGAGTGTTTGGTGACTGAGGGAGTGCTGAATTTGGTGCATTTGAGTGCGTGAGACGTTGGTGACTGAAGGAGTGCTGAATTTGGGTGCATGTGAGTGCTATAGTGAGAGTGTGGTGACTGAGGGAGTGCTGAAATTGGGTGTATGTGAGTGCGTGAGAGTTTGGTGACTGAGGGAGTGGTGGATTTGGGTGCATTTGAGTGTGTGAGTCTTTGGTGACGGAAGGAGTGCTGAATTTGGGTGTATTTGAGTGCCATAGTGAGAATTTGGTGACTGAGGGACTGCTGAATTTGGGTGCATTTGAGTGCTATAGTGAGTGTTTGGTGACTGGGGGAGTGCTGAATTTGGTGCATTTGAGTGCGTGAGACGTTGGTGACTCAAGGAGTGCTGAATTTGTGGTATTTGAGTGCTATGGTGAGTGTTTGGTGACTGAGGGAGTGCGGAATTTGGTGCATTTGAGTGCTATAGTGAGTGTTTGGTGACTGAGGGAGTGCTGAATTTGGGTGTATTTGAGTACGTCAGAGTTTGGTGACTGAGGGCGTGCCGAATTTGGGTGCATTTGAGTGTGTGCGACTTTGGTGACTGAAGGAGTGCTGAATTTGGGTGTATTTGAGTGCTACAGTGAGTGTTTGGTGACTGCGGGAGTGCTGAATTTGGGTGTATTTTCGGGCGTCAGAGTTTGGTGACTGAGGGAGTGCTGAATTTGGGTGCATTTGAGTACGTGAGAGTTTGGTGTCGGAAGGAGTGCTGGAATTGGGTGCATTTGAGTGCTATAGTGAGTGTTTGGTGACTGAAGGAGTGCTGAATTTGGGTGCATTTGAGTGCGTGAGACGTTGGTGACTGAAGGAGTGCTGAATTTGGGTGCATGTGAGTGCTATAGTGAGAGTGTGGTGACTGAGGGAGTGCTGAAATTGGGTGTATGTGAGTGCGTGAGAGTTTGGTGACTGAGGGAGTGGTGGATTTGGGTGCATTTGAGTGTGTGAGACTTTGGTGACGGAAGGAGTGCTGAATTTGGGTGTATTTGAGTGCCATAGTGAGAATTTGGTGACTGAGGGACTGCTGAATTTGGGTGCATTTGAGTGCTATAGTGAGTGTTTGGTGACTGGGGGAGTGCTGAATTTGGTGCATTTGAGTGCGTGAGACGTTGGTGACTCAAGGAGTGCTGAATTTGGGGTATTTGAGTGCTATGGTGAGTGTTTGGTGACTGAGGGAGTGCGGAATTTGGTGCATTTGAGTGCTATAGTGAGTGTTTGGTGACTGAGGGAGTGCTGAATTTGGGTGTATTTGAGTACGTCAGAGTTTGGTGACTGAGGGAGTGCCGAATTTGGGTGCATTTGAGTGTGTGCGACTTTGGTGACTGAAGGAGTGCTGAATTTGGGTGTATTTGAGTGCTACAGTGAGTGTTTGGTGACTGCGGGAGTGCTGAATTTGGGTGTATTTTCGGGCGTCAGAGTTTGGTGACTGAGGGAGTGCTGAATTTGGGTGCATTTGAGTACGTGAGAGTTTGGTGACGGAAGGAGTGCTGAATTTGGGTGCATTTGAGTGCTATAGTGAGTGTTTGGTGACTGAAGGAGTGCTGAATTTGGTTGCATTTGAGTGCAGTAGTGACTGTTTGGTGACTGAGGGAGTGCTGAATTTGGTGCATTTGCGTGCGTGAGACATTGGTGACTGAAGGAGTGCTGAATTTGGGTGTATGTGAGTGCGTGAGAGTTTGGTGACTGAGGGAGTGCTGAATTTGGTGCATTTGAGTGCGTGAGACGTTGATGACTGAAGGAGTGCTGAATTTGGGTGTATGTGAGTGCATGAGAATTTGGTGACTGAGGGAGTGCTGAATTTGGGTGCCTTTGAGTGCTATAGTGAGAGTTTGGTGACGGAAGGAGTGCTGAATTTGGGTGCATTTGAGTGCTATAGTGAGTGTTTGGTGACTGAGGGAGTGCAGAATTTGTGTGTATTTGAGTGCGTGAGACGTTGGTGACTGAAGGAGTGCTGAATTTGGGTGTATTTGAGTGCTATAGTGAGAGTGTGGTGACTGAGGGAGTGCTGAAATTGGGTGTACGTGAGTGCGTGAGAGTTTGGTGACTGAGGGAGTGCTGGATTTGGGTGTATTTGAGTGTGTGAGACGTTGGTGACTGAAGGAGTGCTGAATTTGGGTGCATTTGAGTGCGTGAGAGTTTGGTGACTGAGGGAGTGCTGAATTTGGGTGTATTTGAGTGCGTGAGACGTTGGTGACTGAAGGAGTGCTGAATTTAGGTGCATTTGAGTGCTATAGTGAGAGTGTGGTGACTGAGGGAGTGCTGAAATTGGGTGTAGGTGAGTCCGTGAGAGTTTGGTGACTGAGGGACTGCTGGATTTGGGTGCATTTGAGTGCATGAGAGTTTGGTGACTGAGAGAGTGCTGAATTTGGGTGCATTTGAGTGTGTCAGACTTTGGTGACTGAATGAGTGCTGAATTTGCTGCATTTGAGTGCTATAGTGAGAGTTTGGTGACTGAAGGAGTGCTGAATTTGGTGCATTTGAGTGCTATAGTGAGAGTTTGGTGACTGAAGGAGTGCTGAATTTGGTGCATTTGAGTGCGTGAGACTTTGGTGACTGAAGGAGTGCTGAATTTGGGAGTCTTTGAGTGCTATAGTGAGAGTTTGGTGACTGAGGGAGTGCTGAATTTGGGTGCATTTGATTGCTATAGTGAGTGTTTGGTGACTGAAGGAGTGTTGAATTTGGGTGCATTTGAGTGCTATAGTGAGTGTTTGGTGACTGAGGGAGTGCTGAATTTAGTGCATTTGAGTGCGTGAAACGTTGGTGACTGAAGGAGTGCTGAATTTGGGTGTATGTGAGTGCGTGAGAGTTTGGTGACTGAGGTAGTGCTGAATCTGGGTGCATTTGAGTGCCATAGTGAGAGTTTGGTGATGGAATGAGTGCTGAATTTGGGTGCATTTTAGTGCTATAGTGAGTGTTTGATGACTGAGGGAGTACTGAATTTGGGTGTTTTTGAGTGCTATAGTGAGTGTTTGGTGACTGAGGGAGTGCTGAATTTGGTGCATTTGAGTGCGTGAGACGTTGGTGACTGAAGGAGTGCTGAATTTGAGTGTATGTGAGTGCGTGAGGGTTTGGTGACTGAGGGAGTGCTGAATTTGGGTGTATCTGAGTGCGTGAGACGTTGGTTACTGAAGGAGTGCTGAACTTGGGTGCATGTGAGTGCTACAGTGAGAGTGTGGTGACTGAGGGAGTGCTGAAATTGCATGTATGTGAGTGCGTGACAGATTGGTGACTGAGGGAGTGCTGGATTTGGGTGCATTTGAGTATGTGAAACTTTGGTGACTGAAGGAGTGCTGAATTTGGTGCATTTGAGTGCTTTCGTGAGCATTTGGTGACTGAGGGAGTGCTGAATTTGGTGCATTTGAGTGCTTGAGAGTTTGGTGACTGAGGGAGTGCTGAATTTTGGTGTATTTGAGAGCTATGGTGAGTGTTTGGTGACTGAGGGAGTGCATAATTTGGTGCATTTGAGTGCTATAGTGAGTGTTTGGTGACTGAGGGAATGCTGAATTTGGGTGTATTTGAGTGCGTCAGAGTATGGTGACTGAGGGAGTGCTGAATTTGGGTGCATTTGAGTGTGTGAGACTTTGGTGACTGAAGGAGTGCTGAATTTGGGTGTATTTGAGTGCTATAGTGAGCGTTTGGTGACTGAGGGAGTGCTGAATGTGGGTGTATTTGAGTGCTATAGTGAGTGTTTGGTGACTGAGGGAGTGCTGAATTTGGGTGTATTTGAGTGCGTCAGAGTTTGCTGACTGAGGGAGTGCTGAATTTGGGTGCATTTGAGTGCGTGAGAGTTTGGTGACGGAAGGAGTGCTGAATTTGGGTGCATTTGAGTGCCATAGTGAGTGTTTGGTGACTGAAGGAGTGCTGAATTTGGGTGCATTTGAGTGCTATAGTGAGTGTTTGGTGACTGAGGGAGTGCTGAATTTGGTGCATTTGAGTGCGTGAGACGTTGGTGACTGAAGGAGTGCTGAATTTGGGTGTATGTGAGTGCGTGAGAGTTTGGTGACTGAGGGAGTGCTGAATTTGGGTTTATTTGAGTGCGTGAGACGTTGGTGACTGAAGGAGTGCTGAATTTGGGTGCATTTGAGTGCTTTAGTGAGAGTGTGGTGACTGAGGGAGTGCTGAATTTGAGTGTATGTGAGTGCATGAGAGTTTGTTGACTGAGGAATGCTGGATTTGGGTGCATTTGAGTGTGTGAGAATTTGGTGACTGAACGAGTGCTGAATTTGGGTGTATTTGAGTCCTATAGTGAGTGTTTGGTGACTGAGGGAGTGCTGAATTTGGTGCATTTGAGTGCGTGAGAGTTTGGTGACTGAGGGAGTGCTGAATTTGGGTGCATTTGAGTGTGTGAGACTTTGGTGACTGAAGGAGTGCTGAATTTGGGTGTATTTGAGTGCTCTAGTGAGTGTTTGGTGACTGAGGGGGTGCTAAATTTGGTGCATTTGGGTGCGTGAGTGTTTGGTTACGGAAGGAGTGCTGAATTTGGGTGCATTTGAGTGCTATAGTGAGTGTTTGGTGACTGAAGGAGTGCTGAATTTGGGTGCATTTGAGTGCTATAGTGAGTGTTTGGTGACTGAGGGAGTGCTGAATTTGGTGCATTTGAGTGCGTGAGACGTTGGTGACTGAAGGAGTGTTGAATGTGGGTGTATGTGAGTGCGTGAGAGTTTGGTGACTGAGGTAGTGCTGAATCTGGGTGCATTTGAGTGCCATAGTGAGAGTTTGGTGACGGAAGGAGTGCTGAATTTGGGTGCATTTGAGTGCTATAGTGAGTGTTTGGTGACTGAAGGAGTGCTGAATTTGGGTGCATTTGAGTGCTATAGTGAGTGTTTGGTGACTGAGGGAGTGCTGAATTTGGGTGCATTTGAGAGCTATAGTGAGTGTTTGGTGACTGAGGGAGTGCTGAATTTGGTGCATTTGAGTGCGTGAAATGTTGGTGACTGAAGGAGTGCTGAATCTGGGTGTATGTGAGTGCGTGAGAGTTTGGTGACTGAGGGAAGCTGAATTTGGGTGTATTTGAGTGCGTGAGACATTGGTGACTGAAGGAGTGCTGATTTTGGGTGCATTTGAGTGCTATAGTGAGTGTTTGGTGACTGAGGGAGTGCTGAATTTGGTGCATTTGAGTGCGTGAAATGTTGGTGACTGAAGGAGTGCTGAATCTGGGTGTATGTGAGTGCGTGAGAGTTTGGTGACTGAGGGAAGCTGAATTTGGGTGTATTTGAGTGCGTGAGACATTGGTGACTGAAGGAGTGCTGATTTTGGGTGCATTTAAGTGCTATAGTGAGATTGTGGTGACTGAGGGAGTGCTGAAATTGGGTGTATGTGAGTGCGTGAGAGTTTGGTGACTGAGGGAGTGCTGGATTTGGGTGCATTTGAGTGTGTGAGACATTGGTGACTGAAGGAGTGCTGAATTTGGGTGCATTTGAGTGCTATTGTGAGTGTTTGGTGACTGAGGGAGTGCTGAATTTGGTGCATTTGAGTGCATGAGAGTTTGGTAACTGAGGGAGTGCTGAATTTGGGTGCATTTGAGTGTGTGAGACTTTGATGATTGAAGGAGTGCTAAATTTGGGTGTATTTGACTGCTATAGTGAGTGTTTGGTGACTGAGGAAGTGCTGAATTTGGTGCAATTGGGTGCTATAATGAGAGTTTGGTGACTGAGGGAGTGCTGAATTTGGTGCATTTGAGTGCGTGAGACGTTGGTGACCGAAGGTGTGCTGTATTTGGGTGTATTTGAGTGCTATAGTGAGTGTTTGGTGACTGAGGGAGTGCTGAATTTGGGTGTATTTGAGTGGGTCAGAGTTTGGTGACTGAGGGAGTGCTGAATTTGGGTGCATTTGAGTGCGTGAGTGTTTGGTGACGGAAGGAGTGCTGAATTTGGGTGCATTTGAGTGCTATAGTATGTGTTTGGTGACTGAAGGAGTGCTGAATTTGGGTGCATTTGAGTGCTATAGTGAGTGTTTGGTGACTGAGGGAGTGCTGAATTTGGTGCCTTTGAGTGCGTGAGACGTTGGTGGCTGAAGGAGTGCTGAATGTGGGTGTATGTGGGTGCGTGAGAATTTGGTGACTGAGGTAGTGCTGAAACTGGGTGCATTTGAGTGCTATAGTGAGAGTTTGGTGACTGAAGGAGTGCTGAATTTGGTTGCATTTGAGTGCTATAGTGAGTGTTTGGTGACTGAGGGAGTGCTGAATTTGGTGCATTTGAGTGCATGAGACGTTGGTGACTGAAGGAGTGCTGAATTTGGGTGCATGTGAGTGCGTGAGAGTTTGGTGACTGAGGGATTGCTGAATTTGGGTGCATTTGAGTGCTATAGTGAGAGTTTGGTGATGGGTGCTGGATTTGGGTGCACTTGAGTGCTATAGTGAGTGTTTGGTGACTGAGGGAGTGCTGAATTTGGTGCATTTGAGTGCGTGAGACGTTGGTGACTGAAGGAGTGCTGAATTTGGGTGCATGTGAGGGCGTGAGAGTTTGGTGACTGAGGGAGTGCTGAATATGGGTGTATTTGAGTGCGTGAGACATTGGTGACTGAGGGAGTGCTGGATTTGGGTGCATTTGAGTGCTATAATGAGTGTTTGGTGACTGAAGGAGTGCTGAATTTGGGTGCATTTGAGTGCGTGAGACGTTGGTGACTGAAGGAGTGCTGAATTTAGGTATATGTCAGTGCGTGAGAGTTTGGTGACTGAGGGAGTGCTGAATTTGGGTGCATTTGAGTGCTATAGTGAGAGTTTGGTGACGGAAGGAGTGCTGAATTTGGGTACATTTGAGTGCTATAGTGAGTGTTTGGTGACTGAGGGAGTGCTGAATTTGGTGCATTTGAGTGCGTGAGACGTTGGTGACTGAAGGAGTGCTGAATTTGGGTGTATGTGAGTGCGTGAGAGTTTGGTGACTGAGGGAGTGATGAATTTGGATCTATTTGAGTGCGTGAGACGTTGGTGACTGAAGGAGTGCTGAATTTGGGTGCATTTGAGTGCTATAGTGAGAGTGTGGTGACTGAGGGAGTGCTGAAATTGGGTGTAGGTGAGTGCGTGAGAGTTTGGTGACTGAGGGACTGCTGGATTTGGGTGCAATTGAGTGCATGAGAGTTTGGTGACTGAGGGAGTGCGGAATTTGGGTGCATTTGAGTGTGTGAGACTTTGGTGACCGAATGACTGCTGAATTTGGGTGTATTTGAGTGCTATAGTGTGTGTTTGGTGACTGAGGGAGTGCTGAATTTGGTGCATTTGAGTGCAATAGTGAGAGATTGGTGACTGAGGGAGTGCTGAATTTGGTGCATTTGAGTGCGTGAGACTTTGGTGACTGAAGGAGTGCTGAATTTGGGAGACTTTGAGTGCTATAGTGAGTGTTTGGTGACTTAGGGAGTGCTGAATTTGGGTGCATTTGAGTGCTATAGTGAGTATTTGGTGACTGAAGGAGTGCTGAATTTGGGTGCATTTGAGTGCTATAGTGAGTGTTTGGTGACTGAGGGAGTGCTGAATTTGGTGCATTTGAGTGCGTGAGACGTTGGTAACTGAAGGAGTGCTGAATTTGGGTGTATGTGAGTGCGTGAGAGTTTGGTGACAGAGGTAGTGCTGAATCTGGGTGCATTTGAGTGCCAGAGTGAGAGTTTGGTGACGGAAGGAGTGCTGAATTTGGGTGCATTTGAGTGCTATAGTGAGTGTTTGGTGACTGAAGGAGTGCTGAATTTGGGTGCATTTGAGTGCTATAGTGAGTGTTTGGTGACTGAGTGAGTGCTGAATTTGGTGCATTTGAGTGCGTGAGACGTTGGTGACTGAAGGAGTGCTGAATTTGGGTTTATGTGAGTGCGTGAGAGTTTGGTGACTGAGGGAGTGCTGAATTTGGGTGTATGTGAGTGCGTGAGACGTTGGTGACTGAGAGAGTGCTGGATTTGGGTGCATGTGAGTGTGTGAGTCTTTGGTGACTGAACGAGTGCTGAATTTAGGTGTATTTGAGTGCTATAGTGAGTGTTTGGTGACTGAGGGAGTGCTGAATTTGGTGCATTTGAGTGCGTGAGAGTATGGCGACTGAGGGAGTGCTGAATTTGGGTGCATTTGAGTGTGTGAGACTTTGGTGACTGAAGGAGTGCTGAATGTGGGTGTATTTGAGTGCTATAGTGAGTGTTTGGTGACTGAAGGAGTGCTGAATTTGGGAGACTTTGAGTGCTATAGTGAGTGTTTGGTGACTGAGGGAGTGCTGAATTAGGGTGCATTTGAGTGCTATAGTGTGTTTGGTGACTGAAGGAGTGCTGAATTTGGGTGCATTTGAGTGCTATAGTGAGTGTTTGGTGACTGAGGGAGTGCTGAATTTGATGCATTTGAGTGCGTGAGACGTTGGTGACTGAAGGAGTGCTGAATTTGGGTGTATGTGAGTGCGTGAGAGTTTGGTGACAGAGGTAGTGCTGAATCTGGGTGCATTTGAGTGCCAGAGTGAGAGTTTGGTGACGGAAGGAGTGCTGAATTTGGGTGCATTTGAGTGCTATAGTGGGTGTGTGGTGACTGAAGGAGTGCTGAATTTGGGTGCATTTGAGTGCTATAGTGAGTGTTTGGTGACTGAGTGAGTGCTGAATTTGGTGCATTTGAGTGCGTGAGACGTTGGTGACTGAAGGAGTGCTGAATTTGGGTTTATGTGAGTGCGTGAGAGTTTGGTGACTGAGGGAGTGCTGAATTTGGGTGTATGTGAGTGCGTGAGACGTTGGTGACTGAGAGAGTGCTGGATTTGGGTGCATTTGAGTGTGTGAGACTTTGGTGACTGAACGAGTGCTGAATTTAGGTGTATTTGAGTGCTATAGTGAGTGTTTGGTGACTGAGGGAGTGCTGGATTTGGTGCATTTGAGTGCGTGAGAGTATGGTGACTGAGGGAGTGCTGAATTTGGGTGCATTTGAGTGTGTGAGACTTTGGTGACTGAAGGACTGCTGAATGTGGGTGTATTTGAGTGCTATAGTGAGTGTTTGGTGACTGAGGGAGTGCTGAATTTGGTGCATTTGGGTGCTATAGTGAGAGTTTGGTGACTGAGGGAGTGCTGAATTTGGTGCATTTGAGTGCGTGAGACGTTGGTGACCGAAGGTGTGCTGTATTTGGGTGTATTTGAGTGCTATAGTGAGTGTTTAGTGACTGAGGGAGTGCTGAATTTGGGTGTATTTGAGTGGTCAGAGTTTGGTGACTGAGGGGGTGCTGAATTTGGGTGCATTTGAGTGCTATAGTGAGTGTTTGGTGACTGAGGGAGTGCTGAATTTGGTGCATTTGAGTGCGTGAGACGTTGGTGACTGAAGGAGTGCTGAATTTGGGTGTATGTGAGTGCGTGAGAGTTTGGTGACTGAGGGAGTGCTGAATTTGGGTGTATGTGAGTGCGTGAAACGTTGGTGACTGAGAGAGTGCAGGATTTGGGTGCATTTGAGTGTGTGAGACTTTGGTGACTGAACGAGTGCTGAATTTAGGTGTATTTGAGTGCTATAGTGAGTGTTTGGTGACTGAGGGAGTGCTGAATTTGGTGCATTTGAGTGCGTGAGAGTATGGTGACTGAGGGAGTGCTGAATTTGGGTGCATTTGAGTGTGTGAGACTTTGGTGACTGAAGGAGTGCTGAATGTGGGTGTATTTGAGTGCTATAGTGAGTGTTTGGTGACTGAGGGAGTGCTGAATTTGGTGCATTTGAGTGCATGAGACGTTGGTGACCGAAGGTGTGCTGTATTTGGGTGTATTTGAGTGCTATAGTGAGTGTTTGGTGACTGAGGGAGTGCTGAATTTGGGTGTATTTGAGTGGTCAGAGTTTGGTGACTGAGGGAGTGCTGAATTTGGGTGCATTTGAGTGCGTGAGAGTTTGGTGACGGAAGGAGTGCTGAATTTGGGTGCATTTGAGTGCTATAGTATGTGTTTGGTGACTGAAGGAGTGCTGAATTTGGGTGCATTTGAGTGCTATAGTGAGTGTTTGGTGACTGAGGGAGTGCTGAATTTGGTGCCTTTGAGTGCGTGAGACGTTGGTGGCTGAAGGAGTGCTGAATGTGGGTGTATGTGGGTGCGTGAGAATTTGGTGACTGAGGTAGTGCTGAAACTGGGTGCATTTGAGTGCTATAGTGAGAGTTTGGTGACTGAAGGAGTGCTGAATTTGGTTGCATTTGAGTGCTATAGTGAGTGTTTGGTGACTGAGGGAGTGCTGAATTTGGTGCATTTGAGTGCTATAGTGAGAGTTTGGTGATGGGTGCTGGATTTGGGTGCACTTGAGTGCTATAGTGAGTGTTTGGTGACTGAGGGAGTGCTGAATTTGGTGCATTTGAGTGCGTGAGACGTTGGTGACTGAAGGAGTGCTGAATTTGGGTGCATGTGAGGGCGTGAGAGTTTGGTGACTGAGGGAGTGCTGAATATGGGTGTATTTGAGTGCGTGAGACATTGGTGACTGAGGGAGTGCTGGATTTGGGTGCATTTGAGTGCTATAATGAGTGTTTGGTGACTGAAGGAGTGCTGAATTTGGGTGCATTTGAGTGCGTGAGACGTTGGTGACTGAAGGAGTGCTGAATTAAGGTATATGTCAGTGCGTGAGAGTTTGGTGACTGAGGGAGTGCTGAATTTGGGTGCATTTGAGTGCTATAGTGAGAGTTTGGTGACGGAAGGAGTGCTGAATTTGGGTACATTTGAGTGCTATAGTGAGTGTTTGGTGACTGAGGGAGTGCTGAATTTGGTGCATTTGAGTGCGTGAGACGTTGGTGACTGAAGGAGTGCTGAATTTGGGTGTATGTGAGTGCGTGAGAGTTTGGTGACTGAGGGAGTGATGAATTTGGATCTATTTGAGTGCGTGAGACGTTGGTGACTGAAGGAGTGCTGAATTTGGGTGCATTTGAGTGCTATAGTGAGAGTGTGGTGACTGAGGGAGTGCTGAAATTGGGTGTAGGTGAGTGCGTGAGAGTTTGGTGACTGAGGGACTGCTGGATTTGGGTGCAATTGAGTGCATGAGAGTTTGGTGACTGAGGGAGTGCGGAATTTGGGTGCATTTGAGTGTGTGAGACTTTGGTGACTGAATGACTGCTGAATTTGGGTGTATTTGAGTGCTATAGTGTGTGTTTGGTGACTGAGGGAGTGCTGAATTTGGTGCATTTGAGTGCAATAGTGAGAGTTTGGTGACTGAGGGAGTGCTGAATTTGGTGCATTTGAGTGCGTGAGACTTTGGTGACTGAAGGAGTGCTGAATTTGGGAGACTTTGAGTGCTATAGTGAGTGTTTGGTGACTTAGGGAGTGCTGAATTTGGGTGCATTTGAGTGCTATAGTGAGTATTTGGTGACTGAAGGAGTGCTGAATTTGGGTGCATTTGAGTGCTATAGTGAGTGTTTGGTGACTGAGGGAGTGCTGAATTTGGTGCATTTGAGTGCGTGAGACGTTGGTGACTGAAGGAGTGCTGAATTTGGGTGTATGTGAGTGCGTGAGAGTTTGGTGACAGAGGTAGTGCTGAATCTGGGTGCATTTGAGTGCCAGAGTGAGAGTTTGGTGACGGAAGGAGTGCTGAATTTGGGTGCATTTGAGTGCTATAGTGAGTGTTTGGTGACTGAAGGAGTGCTGAATTTGGGTGCATTTGAGTGCTATAGTGAGTGTTTGGTGACTGAGTGAGTGCTGAATTTGGTGCATTTGAGTGCGTGAGACGTTGGTGACTGAAGGAGTGCTGAATTTGGGTTTATGTGAGTGCGTGAGAGTTTGGTGACTGAGGGAGTGCTGAATTTGGGTGTATGTGAGTGCGTGAGACGTTGGTGACTGAGAGAGTGCTGGATTTGGGTGCATGTGAGTGTGTGAGTCTTTGGTGACTGAACGAGTGCTGAATTTAGGTGTATTTGAGTGCTATAGTGAGTGTTTGGTGACTGAGGGAGTGCTGAATTTGGTGCATTTGAGTGCGTGAGAGTATGGTGACTGAGGGAGTGCTGAATTTGGGTGCATTTGAGTGTGTGAGACTTTGGTGACTGAAGGAGTGCTGAATGTGGGTGTATTTGAGTGCTATAGTGAGTGTTTGGTGACTGAAGGAGTGCTGAATTTGGGAGACTTTGAGTGCTATAGTGAGTGTTTGGTGACTGAGGGAGTGCTGAATTAGGGTGCATTTGAGTGCTATAGTGTGTTTGGTGACTGAAGGAGTGCTGAATTTGGGTGCATTTGAGTGCTATAGTGAGTGTTTGGTGACTGAGGGAGTGCTGAATTTGATGCATTTGAGTGCGTGAGACGTTGGTGACTGAAGGAGTGCTGAATTTGGGTGTATGTGAGTGCGTGAGAGTTTGGTGACAGAGGTAGTGCTGAATCTGGGTGCATTTGAGTGCCAGAGTGAGAGTTTGGTGACGGAAGGAGTGCTGAATTTGGGTGCATTTGAGTGCTATAGTGGGTGTGTGGTGACTGAAGGAGTGCTGAATTTGGGTGCATTTGAGTGCTATAGTGAGTGTTTGGTGACTGAGTGAGTGCTGAATTTGGTGCATTTGAGTGCGTGAGACGTTGGTGACTGAAGGAGTGCTGAATTTGGGTTTATGTGAGTGCGTGAGAGTTTGGTGACTGAGGGAGTGCTGAATTTGGGTGTATGTGAGTGCGTGAGACGTTGGTGACTGAGAGAGTGCTGGATTTGGGTGCATTTGAGTGTGTGAGACTTTGGTGACTGAACGAGTGCTGAATTTAGGTGTATTTGAGTGCTATAGTGAGTGTTTGGTGACTGAGGGAGTGCTGGATTTGGTGCATTTGAGTGCGTGAGAGTATGGTGACTGAGGGAGTGCTGAATTTGGGTGCATTTGAGTGTGTGAGACTTTGGTGACTGAAGGACTGCTGAATGTGGGTGTATTTGAGTGCTATAGTGAGTGTTTGGTGACTGAGGGAGTGCTGAATTTGGTGCATTTGGGTGCTATAGTGAGAGTTTGGTGACTGAGGGAGTGCTGAATTTGGTGCATTTGAGTGCGTGAGACGTTGGTGACCGAAGGTGTGCTGTATTTGGGTGTATTTGAGTGCTATAGTGAGTGTTTAGTGACTGAGGGAGTGCTGAATTTGGGTGTATTTGAGTGGTCAGAGTTTGGTGACTGAGGGAGTGCTGAATTTGGGTGCATTTGAGTGCTATAGTGAGTGTTTGGTGACTGAGGGAGTGCTGAATTTGGTGCATTTGAGTGCGTGAGACGTTGGTGACTGAAGGAGTGCTGAATTTGGGTGTATGTGAGTGCGTGAGAGTTTGGTGACTGAGGGAGTGCTGAATTTGGGTGTATGTGAGTGCGTGAAACGTTGGTGACTGAGAGAGTGCAGGATTTGGGTGCATTTGAGTGTGTGAGACTTTGGTGACTGAACGAGTGCTGAATTTAGGTGTATTTGAGTGCTATAGTGAGTGTTTGGTGACTGAGGGAGTGCTGAATTTGGTGCATTTGAGTGCGTGAGAGTATGGTGACTGAGGGAGTGCTGAATTTGGGTGCATTTGAGTGTGTGAGACTTTGGTGACTGAAGGAGTGCTGAATGTGGGTGTATTTGAGTGCTATAGTGAGTGTTTGGTGACTGAGGGAGTGCTGAATTTGGTGCATTTGAGTGCATGAGACGTTGGTGACCGAAGGTGTGCTGTATTTGGGTGTATTTGAGTGCTATAGTGAGTGTTTGGTGACTGAGGGAGTGCTGAATTTGGGTGTATTTGAGTGGTCAGAGTTTGGTGACTGAGGGAGTGCTGAATTTGGGTGCATTTGAGTGCGTGAGAGTTTGGTGACGGAAGGAGTGCTGAATTTGGGTCCATTTGAGTGCTGTAGTGAGTGTTTAGTGACTGAAGGAGTGCTGAATTTGGGTGCATTTGTGTGCTATAGTGAGAGTTTGGTGACGGAAGGAGTGCTGAATTTGGGTACATTTGAGTGCTATAGTGAGTGTTTGGTGACTGAGGGAGTGCTGAATTTGGTGCATTTGAGTGCGTGAGACGTTGGTGACTGAAGGAGTGCTGAATTTGGGTGTATGTGAGTGCGTGAGAGTTTGGTGACTGAGGGAGTGCTGAATTTGGGAGTATTTGAGTGCGTGAGACGTTGGTGACTGAAGGAGTGCTGAATTTGGGTGCATTTGAGTGCTATAGTGAGAGTGTGGTGACTGAGGGAGTGCTGAAATTGGGTGTAGGTGAGTACGTGAGAGTTTGGTGACTGAGGGACTGCTGGATTTGGGTGCATTTGAGTGCATGAGAGTTTGGTGACTGAGGGAGTGCTGAATTTGGGTGCATTTGAGTGTGTGAGACTTTGGTGACTGAATGACTGCTGAATTTGGGTGTATTTGAGTGCTATAGTGAGAGTTTGGTGACTGAGGGAGTACTGAATTTGGTACATTTGAGTGCTATAGTGAGAATTTGGTGACTGAGGGAGTGCTGAATTTGGGTGTATTTGAGTGCGTGAGAGTTTGTTGACTGAGGGAGTGCTGAATTTGGGTGCATTTCAGTGCGTGTGAGTTTGGTGACTGAGGGAGTGCTAAATTTGGGTGCATTTCAGTGCGTGAGACTTTGGTCACTGAATGAGTGCTGAACTTGGGTGCATTTGAGTGCTATAGTGAGAGTTTGGTGACTGAGGGAGTGCTGAATTTGGGTGTATTTGAGTGCTATATTGAGAGTGGTGACTGAGGGAGTGCTGAATCTGGGTGCATTTGAGTGCGTGAGAGTTTGGTGGCGGAAGGAAGGAGTGCTGAATTTGGGTGCATTTGAGTGCTATAGTGAGTGTTTGGTGACTGAAGCAGTGCTGAATTTTGGTGCATTTGAGTGCTATAGTGAGTGTTTGGTGACTGAGGGAGTGCTGAATTTGGTGCATTTGTGTGCGTGAGACGTTGTTGACTGAAGGAATGCTGAATTTGGGTGTATGTGAGTGCGTGAGAGTTTGGTGACTGAGGGAGTGCTGAATTTGGGTGTATTTGAGTGCTATAGTGAGAGTTTGGTGACTGAGGGAGTACTGAATTTGGTACATTTGAGTGATGTAGTGAGAATTTGGTGACTGGGGGAGTGCTGAATTTGGGTTTATTTGAGTGCGTGAGAGTTTGGTGACTGAGGGAGTGCTGAATTTGGGTGCATTTGAGTGCGTGTGAGCTTGGTGACTGAGGGAGTGCTAAATTTGGGTGCATTTGAGTGCGTGAGACTTTGGTCACTGAATGAGTGCTGAACTTCGGTGCATTTGAGTGCTATAGTGAGTGTTTGGTGACTGAGGAAGTGCTGAATTTGGTGCATTTGAGTGCGTGAGAGTTTGGTGACTGAGGGAGTGCTGAATTTGGGTGCATTTCAGTGCGTGTGAGTTTGGTGACTGAGGGAGTGCTAAATTTGGGTGCATTTGAGTGCGTGAGACTTTGGTCACTGAATGAGTGCTGAACTTGGGTGCATTTGAGTGCTATAGTGAGAGTTTGTTGACTGAGGGAATGCTGAATTTGGGTGTATTTGAGTGCTATAGTGATAGTGGTGACTGAGTGAGTGCTGAATTTTGGGTGCATTTGAGTGCGTGAGAGTTTGGTGGCGGAAGGAACGAGTGCTGAATTTGGGTGCATTTGAGTGCGTGAGACGTTGGTAACTGAAGGAGTGCTGAATTTGGGTGCTTTTGAGTGCTATAGTGAGTGTTTGGTGACTGAGGGAGTGCTGAATTTGGTGTATGTGAGTTCTATAGTGAGTGTTTGGTGACTGAGGGAGTGCAGAATTTGGTGCATTTGAGTGCTATCGTGAGCGTTTGGTGACTGAGGGAGTGCTGAATTTGGTGCATTTGAGTGCGTGAGAGTTTGGTGACTGAGGGAGTGCTGAATTTGGTGCATTTGAGTGTGTGAGACTTTGGTGACTGAATGACTGCTGAATTTGGGTGTATTTGAGTGCTATAATGAGTGTTTGGTGACTGAGGGAGTGCTGAATTTGGTGCATTTGAGTGCTATAGTGAGAGTTTGGTGACTGAGGGAGTGCTGAATTTGGTGCATTTGAGTGCGTGAGACTTTGGTGACTGAAGGAGTGCTGAATTTGGGAGTCTTTGAGTGCTATAGTGAGTGTTTGGTGACTGAGGGAGTGCTGAATTTGAGTTTATTTGAGTGGGTCAGAGTTTGGTGACTGAGGGAGTGCTGAATTTGGGTGCATTTGAGTGCGTGAGAGTTTGGTGACGGAAGGACTGCTGAATTTGGGTGCATTTGAGTGCTGTCGTGAGTGTTTAGTGACTGAAGGAGTGATGAAGTTGGGTGCATTTGAGTGCTCTAGTGAGTGTTGGTGACTGAGGGAGTGCTGAATGTGGTGCATTTGAGTGCGTGAGACGTTGGTGACTGAAGGAGTGCTGAATTTGTGTGCATTTGAGTGCTATAGTGAGAGTGTGGTGACTGAGGGAGTGCTGAAATTGGGTGTATGTGAGTGCGTGAGAGTTTGGTGACTGAGTGAGTGCTGGATTTGGGTGCATTTGAGTGCGTGAGAGTTTGGTGACTGAGGGAGTACTGAATTTGGTGCATTTGAGTGCTATAGTGAGAGTTTGGTGACTGAGGGAGTGCTGAAATTGGTGCATGAGTGCGTGAGAGTTTGGTGACGGAAGGAGTGCTGAATTTGGGTGCATTTGAGTGCTCTAGTGAGTGTTTGGAGACTGAGGGAGTGCTGAATTTGGTGCATTTGAGTGCGTGAGACGTTGGTGACTGAAGGAGTGCTGAATTTGGGTGTATGTGAGTGCGCGAGAGTTTGGTGACTGAGGGATTGCTGAATTTGGGTGCATTTGAGTGATATAGTGAGAGTTGGTGATGGAAGGAGTGCTGGATTTGGGTGCATTTGAGTGATATAGTGAGTGTTTGGTGACTTAGGGAGTGCTGAATTTGGTGCATTTGAATGCGTGAGACGTTGGTGACGGAAGGAGTGCTGAATTTGGGTGTATATGAGTGCGTGAGAGTTTGGTGACTGAGGGAGTGCTGAATTTGGGTGTATTTGAGAGCGTGAGACGTTGGTGACTGAAGGAGTGCTGAATTTGAATGCATGTGAGTGCTATAGTGAGAGTGTGGTGACTGAGGGAGTGCTGAAATTGGGTGTATGTGAGTGCGTGAGAGATTGGTGACTGAGGGAGTGCTGGATTTGGGTGCAATTGAGTGCGTGAGAGTTTGGTTAGAAGGAGTGCTGAATTTGGGTGCATTTGAGTGCTATAGTGAGTGTTTGGTGACTGAAGGAGTGCTGAATTTGGGTGCATTTGATTGCTATAGTGAGTGTTTGGTGACTGAGGGTGTGCTGAATTTGGGTGCATTTGAGTGCTATAGTGAGAGCTTGGTGACTGAGGGAGTGCTGAATTTGGGTGCATTTGAGTGCTATAGTGAGAGTTTGGTGACTGAGGGAGTGCTGAAATTGGTGCATGAGTGCGTGAGAGTTTGGTGACGGAAGGAGTGCTGAATTTGGGTGCATTTGAGTGCTCTAGTGAGTGTTTGGAGACTGAGGGAGTGCTGAATTTGGTGCATTTGAGTGCGTGAGACGTTGGTGACTGAAGGAGTGCTGAATTTGGGTGTATGTGAGTGCGCGAGAGTTTGGTGACTGAGGGATTGCTGAACTTGGGTGCATTTGAGTGATATAGTGAGAGTTGGTGATGGAAGGAGTGCTGGATTTGGGTGCATTTGAGTGCTATAGTGAGTGTTTGGTGACTGAGGGAGTGCTGAATTTGGTGCATTTGAGTGCGTGAGACGTTGGTGACGGAAGGAGTGCTGAATTTGGGTGTATATGAGTGCGTGAGAGTTTGGTGACTGAGGGAGTGCTGAATTTGGGTGTATTTGAGAGCGTGAGACGTTGGTGACTGAAGGAGTGCTGAATTTGAATGCATGTGAGTGCTATAGTGAGAGTGTGGTGACTGAGGGAGTGCTGAAATTGGGTGTATGTGAGTGCGTGAGAGATTGGTGACTGAGGGAGTGCTGGATTTGGGTGCAATTGAGTGCGTGAGAGTTTGGTTAGAAGGAGTGCTGAATTTGGGTGCATTTGAGTGCTATAGTGAGTGTTTGGTGACTGAAGGAGTGCTGAATTTGGGTGCATTTGATTGCTATAGTGAGTGTTTGGTGACTGAGGGTGTGCTGAATTTGGTGCATTTGCGTGCGTGAGACGTTGGTGACTGAAGGAGTGCTGAATTTGGGTGTATGTTGGTGCGTGAGAGTTTGGTGACTGAGGGAGTGCTGAATTTGGGTGCATTTGAGTGCTATAGTGAGAGATTGATGACGGAATGAGTGCTCAATTTGGGTGCATTTGAGTGCTATAGTGAGTGTTTGGTGACTGAGGAAGTGCTGAATTTGGTGCATTTGAGTGCGGGAGACGTTGGTGACTGAAGGAGTGCTGAATTTGGGTGTATGTGAGTGCGTGAGAGTTTGGTGACTGAAGGAGTGCTGAATTTGGGTGCTTTTGAGTGCTATAGTGAGAGTTTGGTGACTGAGGGAGTGCTTAATTTGGTGCATTTGAGTGCGTGAGATTTTGGTGACTGAAGGAGTGCTGAAGTTGGGTGTCTTTGAGTGCTATAGTGAGTGTTTGGTGACTGAGGGAGTACCGAATTTGGTGCATTTGAGTGCTACAGTGAGAGTTTGGTGACTGAGGGAGTGCTGAATTTGGGTGCATTTGAGTGCGTGAGACTTTGGTGACTGAAGGAGTGCTGGATTTTGGTGCATTTGAGTGCTATAGTGAGAGTTTGGTGAATGAGGGAGTGCTGAATTTAGGTGCATTTGAGTGCGTGTGAGTTTGATGACTGAGGGAGTGCTGAATTTGGGTGCATTTGAGTGCGTGAGACTTTGGTGACTGAATGAGTGCTGAATTTGGGTGTATTTGAGTGCTATAGTGAGAGTTTGGTGACTGAGGGAGTGCTGAATGTGGGTGTATTTGAGTGCTATAGTGAGAGTTTGGTGACTGAGGGAGTGCTGAATTTGGGTGCATTTGAGTGCGTGAGAGTTTGATGACTGAGGGAGTGCTGAATTTGGTGCATTTGAGTGCGTGAGACGTTGGTGACTGAAGGAGTGCTGTATTTGGCTGTATGTAAGTGCGTGAGAGTTTGGTGACTGAGGGAGTGCTGAATTTGGGTGCATTTGAGTGCGTGAGACTTTGGTGACTGAATGAGTGCTGAATTTGGGTGTATTTGAGTGCTATAGTGAGAGTTTGGTGACTGAGGGAGTGCTGAATTTGGGTGTATTTGAGTGCTATAGTGAGAGTTTGGTGACTGAGGGAGTGCTGAATTTGGGTGCATTTGAGTGCGTGAGAGTTTGGTGACTGAGGGAGTGCTGAATTTTGGTGCATTTGAGTGCTACAGTGAGTGTTTGGTGACTGAGGGAGTGCTGAATTTGGTGCATTTGAGTGATACAGTGAGAGTTTGGTGACTGAGGGAGTGCTGAATTTGGGTGTATTTGAGTGCGTGAGAGTTTGGTGACTGAGGGAGTGCGGAATTTGGGTGCATTTGAGTGCGTGAGAGTTTGGTGACTGAGGGAGTGCTGAATTTGTGTGCATTTGAGTGCGTGAGACTTTGGTGACTGAAGGAGTGCTGAATTTGGGTGTATTTGAGTGCTACAGTGAGAGTTTGGTGACTGAGGGAGTGCTGAATTTGGGTGTATTTGAGTGCTATAGTGAGAGTTTGGTGACTGAGGGATTGCTGAATTTGGGTGCATTTGAGTGCTATAGTGAGAGCTTGGTGACTGAGGGAGTGCTGAATTTGGGTGCATTTGAGTGCTATAGTGAGAGTTTGGTGACTGAGGGAATGCTGAATTTGGGTGTATTTGAGTGCTATAGTGCGAGTTTGGTGACTGAGGGAGTGCTGAATTTGGGTGTATTTGAGTGCTAATGAGAGTGTTTAGTGACTGAGGGAGGCCACTACGATGTGGTGGCCATCACGGAAACTTGGATAGAAGAGGGGCAGAAATGGTTGTTGGAGGTCTCTGGTTATAGATGTTTCAATAAGATTAGGGAGGGTGGTAAAAGAGGTGGGGGGTGGCATCGTTAATTAGAGATAATATAACAGCTGCAGAAAGGCAGTTCGAGGAGTATCACCCTACTGAGGTAGTATGGGTTGAAGTCAGAAATAGGAAAGGAGCAGTCACCTTGTTAGGAGTTTTCTTTCGGCCCCCCAATAGTAGCAGAGATGTGGAGGAACAGATTGGGAAACAGATTTTGGAAAGGTGCAGAAGTCACAGGGTAGTAGTCATGGGTGACTTTAACTTCCCAAATATTGAGTGGAAACTCTTTAGATCAAATAGCTTGGATGGGGTGGTGTTGGTGCAGTGTGTCCAGGAAGCTTTTCTAACACAGTATGTAGATTGTCCGACCAGAGGAGGAGCGATATTGGATTTAGTACTTGGTAATGAACCAGGGCAAGTGATAGATTTGTTAGTGGGGGGAGCATTTTGGAGATAGTGATCACAATTCTGTGACTTTTACTTTAGTAATGGAGAGGGATAGGTTACGTGCAACAGGGCAAGGTTTACAATTGGGGGAAGGGTAAATACGATGTTGTCAGACAAGAATTGAAGTGCATAAGTTGGGAATATAGGCCGCCAGGGAAGGACACAAGTGAAATGTGGAACCTGTTCAAGGAACAGGTACTACGTGTCCTTGATATGTATGTCCCTGGCAGGCAGGGAAGAGATGTTTGAGTGAGGGAACCATGGTTGACAAGAGAGTTTGAATGTCTTGTTAAGAGGAAAAAGGAGACTTATGTAAGGCTGAGGAAACAAGGTTCAGGCAGGGCATTGGAGGGATACAAGATAGCCAGGAGGGAACTGAAGAAAGGGATTAGGAGAGCTAAGAGAGGGCATGAACAATCTTTGGCGGGTAGGATCAAGGAAAACCCCAAGGCCTTTTACACATATGTGAGAAATATGAGAATGACTAGAGCGAGGGTAGGTCCGATCAAGGACAGTAGCGGGAGATTGTGTATTGAGTCTGAAGAGATAGGAGAGGTCTTGAACGAGTACTTTTCTTCTGTATTTACAAATGAGAGGGGCCATATTGTTGGAGAGGACAGTGTGAAACAGATTGGTAAGCTCGAGGAAATACTTGTTAGGAAGGAAGATGTGTTGGGCATTTTGAAAAACTTGAGGATAGACAAGTCCCCTGGGCCTGACGGGATATATCCAAGGATTCTATGGGAAGCAAGAGATGAAATTGCAGAGCCGTTGGCAATGATCTTTTCGTCCTCACTGTCAACAGGGGTAGTACCAGGGGATTGGAGAGTGGCGAATGTCGTGGCCCTGTTCAAAAAAGGGACTTGGGATAACCCTGGGAATTACAGGCCAGTTAGTCTTACTTCGGTGGTAGGCAAAGTAATGGAAAGGGTACTGAGGGATAGGATTTCTGAGCATCTGGAAAGACACTGCTTGATTAGGGATAGTCAGCACGGATTTGTGAGGGGTAGGTCTTGCCTTACAAGTCTTATTGAATTCTTTGAGGAGGTGAACAAGCATGTGGATGAAGGTAAAGTAGTAGATGTAGTGTACATAGATTTTAGTAAGGCATTTGATAAGGTTTCCCATGGTAGGCTTCTGCAAAAAGTAAGGAGGCATGGGATAGTGGGAAATTTGGCCAGTTGGATAACGAACTGGCTAACCTATAGATGTCAGAGAGTGGTGGTGGATGGCAAATATTCAGCCTGGATCCCAGTTACCAGTGGCGTACCGCAGGGATCAGTTCTGGTCCTCTGCTGTTTGTGATTTTCGTTAATGACTTGGATGAGGGAGTTGAAGGGTGGGTCAGTAAATTTGCAGACGATACGAAGATTGGTGGAGTTGTGGATAGTAAGGAGGGCTGTTATCGGCTGCAAAGAGACATAGATAGGATGCAGAGCTGGGCTGAGAAGTGGCAGATGGAGTTTAACCCTGAAAGGTGTGAGGTTGTCCATTTTGGAAGGACAAATATGAATGCGGAATACAGGGTTAACGGTAGAGTTCTTGGCAATGTGGAGAATCAGAGAGATCTTGGGGTCTATGTTCATACATCTTTGAAAGTTGCCACTCAAGTGGATAGAGCTGTGAAGAAGGCCTATGGTGTGCTCGCGTTCATTAACAGAGGGATTGAATTTAAGAGCCGTGAGGTGATGATGCAGCTGTACAAAACTTTGGTAAGGCCACATTTGGAGTACTGTGTACAGTTCCGGTCGCCTCATTTTAGGAAGGATGTGGAAGCTTTGGAAAAGGTGCAAAGGAGGTTTACCAGGATGTTGCCTGGAATGGAGAGTAGGTCTTACGAGGAAAGGTTGAGGGTGCTAGGCCTTTTCTCATTAGAACAGAGAAGGATGAGGGGCGACTTGATAGAGGTTTATAAGATGATCAGGGGAATAGATAGAGTAGACAGTCAGAGACTTTTTCCCCGGGTGGAACAAACCATTACAAGGGGACAAAAATTTAAGGTGAAAGGTGGAAGATACAGGAGGGATATCAGAGGTAGGTTCTTTACCCAGAGGGTAGTGGGGGCATGGAATGCACTGCCTGTGGAAGTAGATGAGTCGGAAACATTAGGGACCTTCAAGCAGCTATTGGAAAGCTGCATGGATTACGGTAAAATGATATAGTGTAGATTTATTGTGTTCTTAAGGGAAGCATGGTAGCATTGTGGATAACACAATTGCTTCACAGCTCCAGGGTCCCAAGTTCGATTCTGGCTTGGATCACTGTCAGTGCGGAGTCTGCACATCCTCCCCGTGTCTTTGAGTGCTGTAGTGAGAGTTTGGTTACTGAGGGAGTACTGAATTTGGGTGTATTTGAGTGCGTGAGAGATTGGTGACTGAGGGAGTGCTGAATTTGGTGCATTTGAGTGCTATAGGGAGTGTTTGGTGACTGAGGGAGTGCTGAATTTGGGTGTATTTGAGTGCGTGAGAGTTTGGTGACTGAGGGAGTGCTGAATTTGGGTGTATTTGAGTGCTATACTGAGAGTTTGGTGACTGAGGGAGTGCTGAATTTGGGTGCATTTGAGTGCGTGAGAGTTTGGTGACTGAGGGAGTGCTGAATTTGGGTGTATTTGAGTGCTATAGTGAGAGTTTGGTGACTGAGGGAGTACTGAATTTGGGTGCATTTGAGTGCTATAGTGAAAGTTTGGTGACTGAGGGAGTGCTGAATTTGGGTGCAATTGAGTGCGTGAGAGTTTGGTGACTGAGGGAGTGTTGAATTTGGGTGTATTTGAGAGCTATAGTGAGAGTTTGGTGACTGACTGAGTACTGAATTTGGGTGCATTTGAGTGCTATAGTGAGAGTTTGGTGACTGAGGGAGTGCTGAATTTGGTGCATTTGAGTGCTTTAGTGAGTGTTTGGTGACTGAGGAAGTGCTGAATTTCGGTGTATTTGAGAACGATACTGAGAGTTTGGTGACTGAGGGAATGCTGAATTTGGGTGCATTTGAGTGCGTGAGAGTTTGGTGACTGAGGGAGTGCTGAATTTGGGTGTATTTGAGTGCTATAGTGAGAGTTTGGTGACTGAAGGAGTGCTGAATTTGGGTGTATGTGAGTGCATGAGAGTTTGGTGACTGAGGGAGTGCTGAATTTGGGTGTATTTGAGTGTGTGAGATGTTGGTGACTGAAGGAGTGCTGTATTTGGGTGCTTTTGAGTGCTATAGTGAGAGTTTGGTGACTGAGGGAGTGCTGAATTTGGTTCATTTGAGTGCATGAGACTTTGGTGACTGAAGGAGTGCTGAATTTGGGAGTATTTGAGTGCTATAGTGAGTGTTTAGTGACTGAGGGAGTGCTGAATTTGGGTGCATTTGAGTGCTATAGTGAGTGTTTGGTGACTGAAGGAGTGATGAATTTGGGTGCATTTGAGTGCGTGAGAGTTTGGTGACTGAGGGAGTACTGAATTTGGTGCATTTGAGTGCTATAGTGAGAGTTTGGTGACTGAGGGAGAGCTGGATTTGGGTGCATTTGAGTGCGTGAGAGTTTGGTGACTGAGGGAGTACTGAATTTGGTGCATTTGAGTGCTATAGTGAGAGTTTGGTGACTGAGGGAGTGCTGAATTTGGTGCATGAGTGCGTGAGACGTTGGTGATTGAAGTAGTGCTGAATTTTGGGTGTATTTGAGTGCTATAGTGAGTGTTTGGTGATTGAGGGAGTGCTGAATTTGGGTGTATTTGAGTTCTATAGTGAGTGTTTGGTGACTGAGGCAGTGCTGAATTTGGTGTATTTGAGTGCGTGAGATGTTGGTGACTGAAGGAGTGCTGAATTTGGGTGTATTTGAGTGCTATAATGAGAGTGTGGTGACTGAGGGAGTGCTGAAATTGGGTGTACGTGAGTGCGTGAGAGTTTGGTGACTGAGGGAGTGCTGGATTTGGGTGCATTTGAGTGCGTGAGAGTTTGGTGGCTGAGGGAGTACTGAATTTGGTGCATTTGAGTGCTACAGTGAGAGTTTGGTGACTGAGGGCGTGCTAAATTTGGGTGCATTTGAGTGCGTGAGACTTTGGTGACTGAAGGAGTGCTGAATTTTGGTGCATTTGAGTGCTATAGTGAGAGTTTGGTGAATGAGGGAGTGCTGAAATTGGGTGTATTTGAGTGCTATGGTGAGAGTTTGGTGACTGAGGGAGTGCTGAATTTGTGTGCTTTTGAGTGCGTGAGAGTTTGGTGACTGAGGGAGTGCTGAATTTGGGTGTATTTGAGTGCTATAGTGAGAGTTTGGTGACTGAGGGAGTACTGAATTTGGTACATTTGAGTGCTATAGTGAGAATTTAGTGACTGAGGGAGTGCTGAATTTGGGTGCATTTGAGTGCGTGAGAGTTTGGTGATTGAGGGAGTACTGAATTTGGTGCATTTGAGTGCTATAGTGAGAGTTTGGTGACTGAGGGAGTGCTGAATTTGGTGCATGAGTGCGTGAGACGTTGGTGATTGAAGTAGTGCTGAATTTTGGGTGTATTTGAGTGCTATAGTGAGTGTTTGGTGATTGAGGGAGTGCTGAATTTGGGTGTATTTGAGTTCTATAGTGAGTGTTTGGTGACTGAGGCAGTGCTGAATTTGGTGTATTTGAGTGCGTGAGACGTTGGTGACTGAAGGAGTGCTGAATTTGGGTGTATTTGAGTGCTATAATGAGAGTGTGGTGACTGAGGGAGTGCTGAAATTGGGTGTACGTGAGTGCGTGAGAGTTTGGTGACTGAGGGAGTGCTGGATTTGGGTGCATTTGAGTGCGTGAGAGTTTGGTGGCTGAGGGAGTACTGAATTTGGTACATTTGAGTGCTACAGTGAGAGTTTGGTGACTGAGGGCGTGCTAAATTTGGGTGCATTTGAGTGCGTGAGACTTTGGTGACTGAAGGAGTGCTGAATTTTGGTGCATTTGAGTGCTATAGTGAGAGTTTGGTGAATGAGGGAGTGCTGAAATTGGGTGTATTTGAGTGCTATGGTGAGAGTTTGGTGACTGAGGGAGTGCTGAATTTGGGTGCTTTTGAGTGCGTGAGAGTTTGGTGACTGAGGGAGTGCTGAATTTGGGTGTATTTGAGTGCTATAGTGAGAGTTTGGTGACTGAGGGAGTACTGAATTTGGTACATTTGAGTGCTATAGTGAGAATTTAGTGACTGAGGGAGTGCTGAATTTGGGTGCAATTGAGTGCGTGAGAGTTTGGTGACTGAGGGAGTGTTGAATTTGGGTGTATTTGAGAGCTATAGTGAGAGTTTGGTGACTGACTGAGTACTGAATTTGGGTGCATTTGAGTGCTATAGTGAGAGTTTGGTGACTGAGGGAGTGCTGAATTTGGTGCATTTGAGTGCTTTAGTGAGTGTTTGGTGACTGAGGAAGTGCTGAATTTCGGTGTATTTGAGAACGATACTGAGAGTTTGGTGACTGAGGGAATGCTGAATTTGGGTGCATTTGAGTGCGTGAGAGTTTGGTGACTGAGGGAGTGCTGAATTTGGGTGTATTTGAGTGCTATAGTGAGAGTTTGGTGACTGAAGGAGTGCTGAATTTGGGTGTATGTGAGTGCATGAGAGTTTGGTGACTGAGGGAGTGCTGAATTTGGGTGTATTTGAGTGTGTGAGATGTTGGTGACTGAAGGAGTGCTGTATTTGGGTGCTTTTGAGTGCTATAGTGAGAGTTTGGTGACTGAGGGAGTGCTGAATTTGGTTCATTTGAGTGCATGAGACTTTGGTGACTGAAGGAGTGCTGAATTTGGGAGTATTTGAGTGCTATAGTGAGTGTTTAGTGACTGAGGGAGTGCTGAATTTGGGTGCATTTGAGTGCTATAGTAAGTGTTTGGTGACTGAAGGAGTGATGAATTTGGGTGCATTTGAGTGCGATAGTGAGTGTTTGGTGACGGAATTGAGTGCTGAATTTGGTGCATTTGAGTGCGTGAGACGTTGGTGACTGAAGGAGTGCAGAATTTGGGTGCATTTGAGTGCTATAGTGAGAGTTTGGTGACTGAGGGAGAGCTGGATTTGGGTGCATTTGAGTGCGTGAGAGTTTGGTGACTGAGGGAGTACTGAATTTGGTGCATTTGAGTGCTATAGTGAGAGTTTGGTGACTGAGGGAGTGCTGAATTTGGTGCATGAGTGCGTGAGACGTTGGTGATTGAAGTAGTGCTGAATTTTGGGTGTATTTGAGTGCTATAGTGAGTGTTTGGTGATTGAGGGAGTGCTGAATTTGGGTGTATTTGAGTTCTATAGTGAGTGTTTGGTGACTGAGGCAGTGCTGAATTTGGTGTATTTGAGTGCGTGAGATGTTGGTGACTGAAGGAGTGCTGAATTTGGGTGTATTTGAGTGCTATAATGAGAGTGTGGTGACTGAGGGAGTGCTGAAATTGGGTGTACGTGAGTGCGTGAGAGTTTGGTGACTGAGGGAGTGCTGGATTTGGGTGCATTTGAGTGCGTGAGAGTTTGGTGGCTGAGGGAGTACTGAATTTGGTGCATTTGAGTGCTACAGTGAGAGTTTGGTGACTGAGGGCGTGCTAAATTTGGGTGCATTTGAGTGCGTGAGACTTTGGTGACTGAAGGAGTGCTGAATTTTGGTGCATTTGAGTGCTATAGTGAGAGTTTGGTGAATGAGGGAGTGCTGAAATTGGGTGTATTTGAGTGCTATGGTGAGAGTTTGGTGACTGAGGGAGTGCTGAATTTGGGTGCTTTTGAGTGCGTGAGAGTTTGGTGACTGAGGGAGTGCTGAATTTGGGTGTATTTGAGTGCTATAGTGAGAGTTTGGTGACTGAGGGAGTACTGAATTTGGTACATTTGAGTGCTATAGTGAGAATTTAGTGACTGAGGGAGTGCTGAATTTGGGTGCATTTGAGTGCGTGAGAGTTTGGTGATTGAGGGAGTACTGAATTTGGTGCATTTGAGTGCTATAGTGAGAGTTTGGTGACTGAGGGAGTGCTGAATTTGGTGCATGAGTGCGTGAGACGTTGGTGATTGAAGTAGTGCTGAATTTTGGGTGTATTTGAATGCTATAGTGAGTGTTTGGTGATTGAGGGAGTGCTGAATTTGGGTGTATTTGAGTTCTATAGTGAGTGTTTGGTGACTGAGGCAGTGCTGAATTTGGTGTATTTGAGTGCGTGAGACGTTGGTGACTGAAGGAGTGCTGAATTTGGGTGTATTTGAGTGCTATAATGAGAGTGTGGTGACTGAGGGAGTGCTGAAATTGGGTGTACGTGAGTGCGTGAGAGTTTGGTGACTGAGGGAGTGCTGGATTTGGGTGCATTTGAGTGCGTGAGAGTTTGGTGGCTGAGGGAGTACTGAATTTGGTACATTTGAGTGCTACAGTGAGAGTTTGGTGACTGAGGGCGTGCTAAATTTGGGTGCATTTGAGTGCGTGAGACTTTGGTGACTGAAGGAGTGCTGAATTTTGGTGCATTTGAGTGCTATAGTGAGAGTTTGGTGAATGAGGGAGTGCTGAAATTGGGTGTATTTGAGTGCTATGGTGAGAGTTTGGTGACTGAGGGAGTGCTGAATTTGGGTGCTTTTGAGTGCGTGAGAGTTTGGTGACTGAGGGAGTGCTGAATTTGGGTGTATTTGAGTGCTATAGTGAGAGTTTGGTGACTGAGGGAGTACTGAATTTGGTACATTTGAGTGCTATAGTGAGAATTTAGTGACTGAGGGAGTGCTGAATTTGGTGCATTTGAGTGCTACAGTGAGAGTTTGGTGACTGAGGGAGTGCTGAATTTGGGTGCATTTGAGTGCGTGTGCGTTTGATGACTGAGGGAGTGCTGAATTTCGGTGCATGTGAGTGCGTGAGACTTTGGTGACTGAATGAGTGCTGAATTTGGGTGTATTTGAGTGCTATAATGAGAGATTGGTGACTGAGGGAGTGCTGAATTTGGGTGTATTTGAGTGCTGTAGTGAGAGTTTTGTGACTGAGGGAGTGCTGAATTTGGGTGCATTTGAGTGCGTGAGAGTTTGGTGACTGAGGGAGTGCTGAAATTGGGTGTATTTGAGTGCTATAATGAGAGTTTGGTGACTGAGGGAGTGCTGAATTTGGGTGCATTTGAGTGCGTGAGAGTTTGGTGACTGAGGGAGTGCTGAATTTGGGTGCATTTGAGTGCGTGTGAGTTTGATGACTGAGGGAGTGCTGAATTTGGGTGCATTTGAGTGCGTGAGACTTTGGTGACTGAATGAGTGCTGAATTTGGGTGTATTTGAGTGCTATAATGAGAGTTTGGTGACTGAGGGAGTGCTGAATTTGGGTGTATTTGAGTGCTATAGTGAGAGTTTGGTGACTGAGGAAGTGCTGAATTTGGGTGCATTTGAGTGCGTGAGAGTTTGGTGACTGAGGGAGTGCTGAATTTTGGTGCATTTGAGTGTGTGAGACTTTGGTGACTGAGGGAGTACTGAATTTGGTACATTTGAGTGCTATAGTGAGTGTTTGGTGACTGAGGGAGTGATGAATTTGGGTGTTTTTGAGTGCGTCAGAGTTTGGTGACTGAGGGAGTGCTGAATTTCGGTGCATTTGAGTGTGTGAGACTTTGGTGACTGAAGGAGTGCTGAATTTGGTTGTATTTGAGTGCTATAGTGTGTGTTTGGTGACTGAGGGTGTGCTGAATTTGGGTGTATTTGAGTGCTGTAGTGAGAGTTTGGTGACTGAGGGAGTGCTGAATTTGGGTGTATTTGAGTGCGTCAGAGTTTGGTGACTGAGGGAGTGCTGAATTTGGGTGCATTTGAGTGCGTGAGAGTTTGGTGACGGAAAGAGCGCTGAATTTGGGTGCATTTGAGTGCTATAGTGAGTGTTTGGTGACTGAGGGAGTGCTGAATTTGGTGCATTTGAGTGCGTGAGACGTTGGTGACTGAAGGAGTGCAGAATTTGGGTGTATGTGAGTGCGTGAGAGTTTGGTGACTGAGGGAGTGCTGAATTTGGGTGTATTTGAGTGCGTGAGACGTTGGTGACTGAAGGAGTGCTGAATTTGGGTGCATTTGAGTGCTATAATGAGAGTGGTGACTGAGGGAGTGCTGAAATTGGGTGTATGTGAGTGCGTGAGAGTTTGGTGACTGAGGGAGTGCTGGATTTGGGTGCATTTGTGTGCGTGAGAGATTGGTGACTGAGGGAGTACTGAATTTAGTGCATTTGAGTGCTACAGTGAGAGTTTGGTGACTGAGGGCGTGCTGAATCTGGGTGCATTTGAGTGCGTGAGACTTTGGTGACTGAAGGAGTGCTGAATTTTGGTGCATTTGAGTGCTATAGTGAGAGTTTTGTGAATGAGGGAGTGCTGAAATTGGGTGTATTTGAATGCTATGGTGAGAGTTTGGTGACTGAGGGAGTGCTGAATTTGGGTGTATTTGAGTGCGTGGGAGTTTGGTGACTGAGGGAGTGCTGAATTTGGGTGCATTTGAGTGCATGTGAGTTTGATGACAGAGGGAGTGCTGAATTTGGGTGCATTTGAGTGCGTGAGACTTTGGTGACTGAATGAGTGCTGAATTTGGGTGTATTTGAGTGCTATAATGAGAGTTTGGTGACTGAGGGAGTGCTGAATTTGGGTGTATTTGAGTGCTATAGTGAGAGTTTGGTGACTGAGGGAGTGCTGAATTTGGGTGCATTTGAGTGCGTGAGAGTTTGGAGACTGAGGGAGTGCTGGATTTGGGTGCATTTGAGTGCGTGAGAGTTTGGTGACTGAGGGAGTACTGAATTTGGTGCATTTGAGTGCTACAGTGAGAGTTTGGTGACTGAGGGAGTGCTGAATTTGGGTGCATTTGAGTGCGTGTGAGTTTGATGACTGAGGGAGTGCTGAATTTGGGTGCATGTGAGTGCGTGAGACTTTGGTGACTGAATGAGTGCTGAATTTGGGTGTATTTGAGTGCTTTAATGAGAGTTTGGTGACTGAGGGAGTGCTGAATTTGGGTGTATTTGAGTGCTATAGTGAGAGTTTGGTGACTGAGGGAGTGCTGAATTTGGGTGCATTTGAGTGCGTGAGAGTTTGGTGACGGAGGGAGTGCTGAAATTGGGTGTATTTGAGTGCTATAATGAGAGTTTGGTGACTGAGGGAGTGCTGAATTTGGGTGCATTTGAGTGCGTGAGAGTTTGGTGACTGAGGGAGTGCTGAATTTGGGTGCATTTGAGTGCGTGTGAGTTTGATGACTGAGGGAGTGCTGAATTTGGGTGCATTTGAGTGCGTGAGACTTTGGTGACTGAATGAGTGCTGAATTTGGGTGTATTTGAGTGCTATAATGAGAGTTTGGTGACTGAGGGAGTGCTGAATTTGGGTGTATTTGAGTGCTATAGTAAGAGTTTGGTGACTGAGGGAGTGCTGAATTTGGGTGCATTTGAGTGCGTGAGAGTTTGGTGACTGAGGGAGTGCTGAATTTTGGTGCATTTGAGTGCTACAGTGACTGTTTGGTGACTGAGGGAGTGCTGAATTTGGTGCATTTGAGTGCTATAGTGCGAGTTTGGTGACTGAGGGATTGCTGAATTTGGGTGTATTTGAGTGCTATAGTGCGAGTTTGGTGACTGACGGAGTGCTGAATTTGGGTGTATTTGAGTGCTAATGTGAGTGTTTAGTGACTGAGGGAGGCCACTACGATGTGGTGGCCATCACGGAAACTTGGATAGAAGAGGGGCAGAAATGGTTGTTGGAGGTCCCTGGTTATAGATGTTTCAATAAGATTAGGGAGGGTGGTAAAAGAGGTGGGGGTGGCATTGTTAATTAGAGATAATATAACAGCTGCAGAAAGGCAGTTCGAGGAGTATCACCCTACTGAGGTAGTATGGGTTGAAGTCAGAAATAGGAAAGGAGCAGTCACCTTGTTAGGAGTTTTCTTTCGGCCCCCCAATAGTAGCAGAGATGTGGAGGAACAGATTGGGAAACAGATTTTGGAAAGGTGCAGAAGTCCCAGGGTAGTAGTCATGGGTGACTTTAACTTCCCAAATATTGAGTGGAAACTCTTTAGATCAAATAGCTTGGATGGGGTGGTGTTTGTGCAGTGTGTCCAGGAAGCTTTTCTAACACAGTATGTAGATTGTCCGACCAGAGGAGGGGCAATATTGGATTTAGTACTTGGTAATGAACCAGGGCAAGTGATAGATTTGTTAGTGGGGGGAGCATTTTGGAGATAGCGACCACAATTCTGTGACTTTTACTTTAGTAATGGAGAGGGATAGGTTACGTGCAACAGGGCAAGGTTTACAATTGGGGGAAGGGTAAATACGATGTTGTCAGACAAGAATTGAAGTGCATAAGTTGGGAACATAGGCCGTCAGGGAAGGACACAAGTGAAATGTGGAACCTGTTCAAGGAACAGGTACTACGTGTCCTTGATATGTATGTCCCTGTCAGGCAGGGAAGAGATGGTTGAGTGAGGGAACCATGGTTGACAAGAGAGTTTGAATGTCTTGTTAAGAGGAAAAAGGAGACTTATGTAAGGCTGAGGAAACAAGGTTCAGACAGGGCATTGGAGGGATACAAGATAGCCAGGAGGGAACTTAGGAGAGCTAAGAGAGGGCATGAACAATC
The DNA here is from genome assembly GCF_047496885.1 of Scyliorhinus torazame. NCBI lineage: Eukaryota > Metazoa > Chordata > Chondrichthyes > Carcharhiniformes > Scyliorhinidae > Scyliorhinus > Scyliorhinus torazame. The sequence goes on from NC_092726.1 coordinate 4,971,388, forward strand.
TTTGGCGGGTAGGATCAAGGAAAACCCCAAGGCCTTTTACACATATGTGAGAAATATGAGAATGACTAGAGCGAGGGTAGGTCCGATCAAGGACAGTAGCGGGAGATTGTGTATTGAGTCTGAAGAGATAGGAGAGGTCTTGAACGAGTACTTTTCTTCTGTATTTACAAATGAGAGGGGCGATATTGTTGGAGAGGACAGTGTGAAACAGATTGGTAAGCTCAAGGAAATACTTGTTAGGAAGGAAGATGTGTTGGGCATTTTGAAAAACTTGAGGATAGACAAGTCCCCTGGGCCTGACGGGATATATCCAAGGATTCTATGGGAAGCAAGAGATGAAATTGCAGAGCCGTTGGCAATGATCTTTTCGTCCTCACTGTCAACAGGGGTGGTACCAGGGGATTGGAGAGTGGCGAATGTCGTGCCCCTGTTCAAAAAAGGGACTAGGGATAACCCTGGGAATTACAGGCCAGTTAGTCTTACTTCGGTGGTAGGCAAAGTAATGGAAAGGGTGCTGAAGGATAGGATTTCTGAGCATCTGGAAAGACACTGCTTGATTAGGGATAGTCAGCACGGATTTGTGAGGGGTAGGTCTTGCCTTACAAGTCTTATTGAATTCTTTGAGGAGGTGACCAAGCATGTGGATGAAGGTAAAGCAGTAGATGTAGTGTACATAGATTTTAGTAAGGCATTTGATAAGGTTTCCCATGGTAGGCTTCTGCAAAAAGTAAGGAGGCATGGGATAGTGGGAAATTTGGCCAGTTGGATAACGAACTGGCTAACCGATAGAAGTCAGAGAGTGGTGGTGGATGGCAAATATTCAGCCTGGAGCCCAGTTACCAGTGGCGTACCGCAGGGATCAGTTCTGGGTCCTCTGCTGTTTGTGATTTTCATTAATGACTTGGATGAGGGAGTTGAAGGGTGGGTCAGTAAATTTGCAGACGATACGAAGATTGGTGGAGTTGTGGATAGTAAGGAGGGCTGTTATCGGCTGCAAAGAGACATAGATAGGATGCAGAGCTGGGCTGAGAAGTGGCAGATGGAGTTTAACCCTGAAAAGTGTGAGGTTGTCCATTTTGGAAGGACAAATATGAATGCGGAATACAGGGTTAACGGTAGAGTTCTTGGCAATGTGGAGAATCAGAGAGATCTTGGGGTCTATGTTCATACATCTTTGAAAGTTGCCACTCAAGTGGATAGAGCTGTGAAGAAGGCCTATGGTGTGCTCGCGTTCATTAACAGAGGGATTGAATTTAAGAGCCGTGAGGTGATGATGCAGCTGTACAAAACTTTGGTAAGGCCACATTTGGAGTACTGTGTACAGTTCCGGTCGCCTCATTTTAGGAAGGATGTGGAAGCTTTGGAAAAGGTGCAAAGGAGGTTTACCAGGATGTTGCCTGGAATGGAGAGTAGGTCTTACGAGGAAAGGTTGAGGGTGCTAGGCCTTTTCTCATTAGAACAGAGAAGGATGAGGGGCGACTTGATAAAGGTTTATAAGATGATCAGGGGAATAGATAGAGTAGAGAGTCAGAGACTTTTTCCCCGGGTGGAACAAACCATTACAAGGGGACATAAATTTAAGGTGAAAGGTGGAAGATATAGGAGGGATATCAGAGGTAGGTTCTTTACCCAGAGGGTAGTGGGGGCATGGAATGCACTGCCTGTGGAAGTAGATGAGTCGGAAACATTAGGGACCTTCAAGCAGCTATTGGATAGCTGCATGGATTACGGTAAAATGATATAGTGTAGATTTATTGTGTTCTTAAGGGAAGCACGGTAGCATTGTGGATAACACAATTGCTTCACAGCTCCAGGGTCCCAAGTTCGATTCTGGCTTGGATCACTGTCAGTGCGGAGTCTGCACATCCTCCCCGTGTCTTTGAGTGCTGTAGTGAGAGTTTGGTTACTGAGGGAGTACTGAATTTGGGTGTATTTCAGTGCGTGAGAGATTGGTGACTGAGGGAGTGCTGAATTTGGTGCATTTGAGTGCTATAGGGAGTGTTTGGTGACTGAGGGAGTGCTGAATTTGGGTGTATTTGAGTGCGTGAGAGTTTGGTGACTGAGGGCGTGCTGAATTTGGGTGTATTTGAGTGCTATACTGAGAGTTTGGTGACTGAGGGAGTGCTGAATTTGGGTGCATTTGAGTGCGTGAGAGTTTGGTGACTGAGGGAGTGCTGAATTTGGGTGTATTTGAGTGCTATAGTGAGAGTTTGGTGACTGAGGGAGTACTGAATTTGGGTGCATTTGAGTGCTATAGTGAGAGTTTGGTGACTGAGGGAGTGCTGAATTTGGGTACATTTGAGTGCGTGAGAGTTTGGTGACTGAGGGAGTGGTGAATTTGGGTGTATTTGAGAGCTATAGTGAGAGTTTGGTGACTGAGGGAGTGCTGAATTTGGTGCATTTGAGTGCTTTAGTGAGTGTTTGGTGACTGAGGAAGTGCTGAATTTCGGTGTATTTGAGTACGATACTGAGAGTTTAGTGACTGAGGGAGTGCTGAATTTGGGTGCATTTGAGTGCGTGAGAGTTTGGTGACTGAGGGAGTGCTGAATTTGGGTGTATTTGAGTGCTATAGTGAGAGTTTGGTGACTGAAGGAGTGCTGAATTTGGGTGTATGTGAGTGCATGAGAGTTTGGTGACTGAGGGAGTGCTGAATTTGGGTGTATTTGAGTGCGTGAGACGTTGGTGACTGAAGGAGTGCTGTATTTGGGTGCTTTTGAGTGCTATAGTGAGAGTTTGGTGACTGAGGGAGTGCTGAATTTGGTTCATTTGAGTGCATGAGACTTTGGTGACTGAAGGAGTGCTGAATTTGGGTGTATTTGCGTGCTATAGTGAGTGTTTGGTGACGAAGGGAGTGCTGAATTTGGTGTATTTGAGTGCTATAGTGAGTGTTTGGTGACTGAGGGAGTGCTGAATTTGGTGCATTTGAGTGCTATAGTGAGAGTTTGGTGACTGAGGGAGTGCTGAATATGGTGCATTTGAGTGCGTGGGACTTTGGTGACTGAAGGAGTGCTGAATTTGGGTGTAATTGAGTGCTATAGTGAGTGTTTGGTGACTGAGGGAGTGCTGAATTTGGCGCATTTGAGTGCTTTAGTGAGTGTTTGGTGAAGGAGGGAGTGCTGAATTTGGTATATTTGAGTGCTATAGTGAGTTTGGTGACTGAGGGAGTGCTGAATTTGGTGCATTTGAGTGCTATAGTGAGAGTTTGGTGACTGAGGGAGTGCTGAATATGGTGCATTTGAGTGCGTGGGACTTTGGTGACTGAAGGAGTGCTGAATTTGGGTGTAATTGAGTGCTATAGTGAGTGTTTGGTGACTGAGGGAGTGCTGAGTTTCGTGCATTTGAGTGCTATCGTGAGCGTTTGATGACTGAGGGAGTGCTGAATTTGGGTGCATTTGAGTGTGTGAGAGTTTGGTGACTGAAGGACTGCTGAATTTGGGTGTATTTGAGTGCTATAGTGAGTGTTTGGTGACTGAGGGAGTGCTGAATTTGGTGCATTTGAGTGCTATAGCGAGAGTTTGGTGACTGAGGGAGTGCTGAATTTGGTGCATTTGAGTACGTGAGACTTTGGTGACTGAAGGAGTGATGAATTTGGGCTCATTTGAGTGCGATAGTGAGTGTTTGGTGACGGAATTGAGTGCTGAATTTGGTGCATTTGAGTGCGTGAGACGTTGGTGACTGAAGGAGTGCTGTATTTGGCTGTATGTGAGTGCGTGAGAGTTTGGTGACTGAGGGAGTGATGAATTTGGGTGTATTTGAGTGCGTGAGACGTTGGTGACTGAAGGAGTGCCGAATTTGGGTGCATTTGAGTGCTATAGTGAGAGTGTGGTGACTAAGGGAGAGCTGGATTTGGTGCATTTGAGTGCGTGAGAGTTTGGTGACTGAGGGAGTACTGAATTTGGTGCATTTGAGTGCTATAGTGAGAGTATGGTGACTGAGGGAGTGCTGAATTTGGTGCATGAGTGCGTGAGACTTTGGTGATTGAAGTAGTGCTGAATTTTGGGTGTATTTGAGTGCTATAGTGAGTGTTTGGTGATTGAGGGAGTGCTGAATTTGGGTGTATTTGAGTTCTATAGTGAGTGTTTGGTGACTGAGGCAGTGCTGAATTTGGGTGTATTTGAGTGCGTCAGAGTTTGGTGACTGAGGGAGTGCTGAATTAGGGTGCATTTGAGTGCTATAGTGAGAGTTTGGTGACTGAAGGAGTGCCGAATTTGGGTGCATTTGAGTGCTATAGTGAGTGTTTGGTGATTGAGGGAGTGCTGAATTTGGTGCATTTGAGTGCGTGAGACGTTGGTGACTGAAGGAGTACTGAATTTGGGTGTATGTGAGTGCGTGAGAGTTTGGTGACTGAGGGATTGCTGAATTTGGGTGCATTTGAATGCTATCGTGAGAGTTTGGTGACTGAGGGAGTGCTGAATTTGGTGCATTTGAGAGCGTGAGATGTTGGTGACTGAAGGAGTGCTGAATATGGGTGTATGTGAGTGCGTGAGAGTTTGGTGACTGAGGGAGTGCTGAATTTGGGTGTATTTGAGTGCGTGAGACGTTGGTGACTGAAGGAGTGCTGAATTTGAGTGCATGTGAGTGCTATAGTGAGAGTGTGGTGACTGAGGGAGTGCTGAAATTGGGTGTATGTGAGTGCGCGAGAGATTGGTGACAGAGGGAGTGCTGGATTTGGGTGCATTTGAGTGTGTGAGGCTTTGGTGACTGAAGGAGTGCTGAATTTGGGTGTATTTGAGTGCGTGAGAGTTTGGTGACTGAGGGTGTGCTGAATTTGGGTGTATTTGAGTGCTATACTGAGCGTTTGGTGACTGAGGGAGTGCTGAATTTGGGTGCATTTGAGTGCGTGAGAGTTTGGTGACTGAGGGAGTGCTGAATATGTGTGTATTTGAGTGCTATAGTGAGAGTTTGGTGACTGAGGGAGTACTGAATTTGGGTGCATTTGGGTGCTATAGTGAAAGTTTGGTGACTGAGGGAGTGCTGAATTTGTGTGCATTTGAGTGCGTGAGACTTTGGTGACTGAAGGAGTGCTGAATTTGGGTGTATTTGAGTGCTACAGTGAGAGTTTGGTGACTGAGGGAGTGCTGAATTTGGGTGTATTTGAGTGCTATAGTGAGAGTTTGGTGACTGAGGGATTGCTGAATTTGGGTGCATTTGAGTGCTATAGTGAGAGCTTGGTGACTGAGGGAGTGCTGAATTTGGGTGCATTTGAGTGCTATAGTGAGAGTTTGGTGACTGAGGGAATGCTGAATTTGGGTGTATTTGAGTGCTATAGTGCGAGTTTGGTGACTGAGGGAGTGCTGAATTTGGGTGTATTTGAGTGCTAATGAGAGTGTTTAGTGACTGAGGGAGGCCACTACGATGTGGTGGCCATCACGGAAACTTGGATAGAAGAGGGGCAGAAATGGTTGTTGGAGGTCTCTGGTTATAGATGTTTCAATAAGATTAGGGAGGGTGGTAAAAGAGGTGGGGGGTGGCATCGTTAATTAGAGATAATATAACAGCTGCAGAAAGGCAGTTCGAGGAGTATCACCCTACTGAGGTAGTATGGGTTGAAGTCAGAAATAGGAAAGGAGCAGTCACCTTGTTAGGAGTTTTCTTTCGGCCCCCCAATAGTAGCAGAGATGTGGAGGAACAGATTGGGAAACAGATTTTGGAAAGGTGCAGAAGTCACAGGGTAGTAGTCATGGGTGACTTTAACTTCCCAAATATTGAGTGGAAACTCTTTAGATCAAATAGCTTGGATGGGGTGGTGTTGGTGCAGTGTGTCCAGGAAGCTTTTCTAACACAGTATGTAGATTGTCCGACCAGAGGAGGAGCGATATTGGATTTAGTACTTGGTAATGAACCAGGGCAAGTGATAGATTTGTTAGTGGGGGGAGCATTTTGGAGATAGTGATCACAATTCTGTGACTTTTACTTTAGTAATGGAGAGGGATAGGTTACGTGCAACAGGGCAAGGTTTACAATTGGGGGAAGGGTAAATACGATGTTGTCAGACAAGAATTGAAGTGCATAAGTTGGGAATATAGGCCGCCAGGGAAGGACACAAGTGAAATGTGGAACCTGTTCAAGGAACAGGTACTACGTGTCCTTGATATGTATGTCCCTGGCAGGCAGGGAAGAGATGTTTGAGTGAGGGAACCATGGTTGACAAGAGAGTTTGAATGTCTTGTTAAGAGGAAAAAGGAGACTTATGTAAGGCTGAGGAAACAAGGTTCAGGCAGGGCATTGGAGGGATACAAGATAGCCAGGAGGGAACTGAAGAAAGGGATTAGGAGAGCTAAGAGAGGGCATGAACAATCTTTGGCGGGTAGGATCAAGGAAAACCCCAAGGCCTTTTACACATATGTGAGAAATATGAGAATGACTAGAGCGAGGGTAGGTCCGATCAAGGACAGTAGCGGGAGATTGTGTATTGAGTCTGAAGAGATAGGAGAGGTCTTGAACGAGTACTTTTCTTCTGTATTTACAAATGAGAGGGGCCATATTGTTGGAGAGGACAGTGTGAAACAGATTGGTAAGCTCGAGGAAATACTTGTTAGGAAGGAAGATGTGTTGGGCATTTTGAAAAACTTGAGGATAGACAAGTCCCCTGGGCCTGACGGGATATATCCAAGGATTCTATGGGAAGCAAGAGATGAAATTGCAGAGCCGTTGGCAATGATCTTTTCGTCCTCACTGTCAACAGGGGTAGTACCAGGGGATTGGAGAGTGGCGAATGTCGTGGCCCTGTTCAAAAAAGGGACTTGGGATAACCCTGGGAATTACAGGCCAGTTAGTCTTACTTCGGTGGTAGGCAAAGTAATGGAAAGGGTACTGAGGGATAGGATTTCTGAGCATCTGGAAAGACACTGCTTGATTAGGGATAGTCAGCACGGATTTGTGAGGGGTAGGTCTTGCCTTACAAGTCTTATTGAATTCTTTGAGGAGGTGAACAAGCATGTGGATGAAGGTAAAGTAGTAGATGTAGTGTACATAGATTTTAGTAAGGCATTTGATAAGGTTTCCCATGGTAGGCTTCTGCAAAAAGTAAGGAGGCATGGGATAGTGGGAAATTTGGCCAGTTGGATAACGAACTGGCTAACCTATAGATGTCAGAGAGTGGTGGTGGATGGCAAATATTCAGCCTGGATCCCAGTTACCAGTGGCGTACCGCAGGGATCAGTTCTGGTCCTCTGCTGTTTGTGATTTTCGTTAATGACTTGGATGAGGGAGTTGAAGGGTGGGTCAGTAAATTTGCAGACGATACGAAGATTGGTGGAGTTGTGGATAGTAAGGAGGGCTGTTATCGGCTGCAAAGAGACATAGATAGGATGCAGAGCTGGGCTGAGAAGTGGCAGATGGAGTTTAACCCTGAAAGGTGTGAGGTTGTCCATTTTGGAAGGACAAATATGAATGCGGAATACAGGGTTAACGGTAGAGTTCTTGGCAATGTGGAGAATCAGAGAGATCTTGGGGTCTATGTTCATACATCTTTGAAAGTTGCCACTCAAGTGGATAGAGCTGTGAAGAAGGCCTATGGTGTGCTCGCGTTCATTAACAGAGGGATTGAATTTAAGAGCCGTGAGGTGATGATGCAGCTGTACAAAACTTTGGTAAGGCCACATTTGGAGTACTGTGTACAGTTCCGGTCGCCTCATTTTAGGAAGGATGTGGAAGCTTTGGAAAAGGTGCAAAGGAGGTTTACCAGGATGTTGCCTGGAATGGAGAGTAGGTCTTACGAGGAAAGGTTGAGGGTGCTAGGCCTTTTCTCATTAGAACAGAGAAGGATGAGGGGCGACTTGATAGAGGTTTATAAGATGATCAGGGGAATAGATAGAGTAGACAGTCAGAGACTTTTTCCCCGGGTGGAACAAACCATTACAAGGGGACAAAAATTTAAGGTGAAAGGTGGAAGATACAGGAGGGATATCAGAGGTAGGTTCTTTACCCAGAGGGTAGTGGGGGCATGGAATGCACTGCCTGTGGAAGTAGATGAGTCGGAAACATTAGGGACCTTCAAGCAGCTATTGGAAAGCTGCATGGATTACGGTAAAATGATATAGTGTAGATTTATTGTGTTCTTAAGGGAAGCATGGTAGCATTGTGGATAACACAATTGCTTCACAGCTCCAGGGTCCCAAGTTCGATTCTGGCTTGGATCACTGTCAGTGCGGAGTCTGCACATCCTCCCCGTGTCTTTGAGTGCTGTAGTGAGAGTTTGGTTACTGAGGGAGTACTGAATTTGGGTGTATTTGAGTGCGTGAGAGATTGGTGACTGAGGGAGTGCTGAATTTGGTGCATTTGAGTGCTATAGGGAGTGTTTGGTGACTGAGGGAGTGCTGAATTTGGGTGTATTTGAGTGCGTGAGAGTTTGGTGACTGAGGGAGTGCTGAATTTGGGTGTATTTGAGTGCTATACTGAGAGTTTGGTGACTGAGGGAGTGCTGAATTTGGGTGCATTTGAGTGCGTGAGAGTTTGGTGACTGAGGGAGTGCTGAATTTGGGTGTATTTGAGTGCTATAGTGAGAGTTTGGTGACTGAGGGAGTACTGAATTTGGGTGCATTTGAGTGCTATAGTGAAAGTTTGGTGACTGAGGGAGTGCTGAATTTGGGTGCAATTGAGTGCGTGAGAGTTTGGTGACTGAGGGAGTGTTGAATTTGGGTGTATTTGAGAGCTATAGTGAGAGTTTGGTGACTGACTGAGTACTGAATTTGGGTGCATTTGAGTGCTATAGTGAGAGTTTGGTGACTGAGGGAGTGCTGAATTTGGTGCATTTGAGTGCTTTAGTGAGTGTTTGGTGACTGAGGAAGTGCTGAATTTCGGTGTATTTGAGAACGATACTGAGAGTTTGGTGACTGAGGGAATGCTGAATTTGGGTGCATTTGAGTGCGTGAGAGTTTGGTGACTGAGGGAGTGCTGAATTTGGGTGTATTTGAGTGCTATAGTGAGAGTTTGGTGACTGAAGGAGTGCTGAATTTGGGTGTATGTGAGTGCATGAGAGTTTGGTGACTGAGGGAGTGCTGAATTTGGGTGTATTTGAGTGTGTGAGATGTTGGTGACTGAAGGAGTGCTGTATTTGGGTGCTTTTGAGTGCTATAGTGAGAGTTTGGTGACTGAGGGAGTGCTGAATTTGGTTCATTTGAGTGCATGAGACTTTGGTGACTGAAGGAGTGCTGAATTTGGGAGTATTTGAGTGCTATAGTGAGTGTTTAGTGACTGAGGGAGTGCTGAATTTGTGTGCATTTGAGTGCGTGAGACTTTGGTGACTGAAGGAGTGCTGAATTTGGGTGTATTTGAGTGCTATAGTGAGAGTTTGGTGACTGAGGGAGTACTGAATTTGGGTGCATTTGGGTGCTATAGTGAGAGTTTGGTGACTGAGGGAGTGCTGAATTTGTGTGCATTTGAGTGCGTGAGACTTTGGTGACTGAAGGAGTGCTGAATTTGGGTGTATTTGAGTGCTATAGTGAGAGTTTGGTGACTGAGGGAGTGCTGAATTTGGGTGTATTTGAGTGCTATAGTGAGAGATTGGTGACAGAAGGAGTGCTGGATTTGGGTGCATTTGAGTGTGTGAGGCTTTGGTGACTGAAGGAGTGCTGAATTTGGGTGAATTTAAGTGCTATGGTGAGTGTTTGGTGACTGAGGGAGTGCAGAATTTGGTGCATTTGAGTGTTATCGTGAGCGTTTGGTGACTGAGGGAGTGCTGAATTTGGTGCATTTGAGCGCGTGAGAGTTTGGTGACTGAGGGAGTGCTGAATTTGGGTGCATTTGAGTGCGTGAGGCTTTGGTGACTGTAGGAGTGCTGAATTTGGGTGTATTTGAGTGCTATGGTGAGTGTTTGGTGACTGAGGGAGTGCTGAATTTGGGTGTATTTGAGTGCGTCAGAGTTTGGTGACTGAGGGAGTGCTGAATTTGGGTGCATTTCAGTGTGAGACTTTGGTGACTTTAGGAGTGCTGAATTTGGGTGTATTTGAGTGCTATAGTGAGTGTTTAGTGTCTGAGGGAGTGCTGAATTTGGGTGTATTGGAGTGCGAGAGAGTTTGGTGACGGAAGGAGTGCTGAATTTGGGTGCATTTGAGTGCTGTAGTGAGTGTTTAGTGACTGAAGGAGTGATGAATTTGGGTGCATTTGAGTGCTATAGTGAGTGTTTGGTGACTGAGGGAGTGCTGAATTTGGTGCATTTGAGTGCGTGAGACGTTGGTGACTGAAGGTGTGCTGAATTTGGGTGTATGTGAGTGCGTGAGAGTTTGGTGACTGAGGGAGTGCTGAATTTGGGTGTATTTGAGTGCGTGAGACGTTGGTGACCGAAGGAGCGCTAAATTTGGGTGCATTTGAGTCCTATAGTGAGGGTGTGGTGACTGAGGGAGTGCTGAAATTGGGTGTATGTGAGTGCGTGAGAGTTTGGTGACTGAGGGAGTGCTGGACTTGGATGCATTTGAGTGCGTGAGAGTTTGGTGACTGAGGGAGTACTGAATATGTTGCATTTGAGTGCTACAGTGAGAGTTTGGTGAATGAGGGAGTGCTGGAATTGGGTGTATTTGAGTGCTATATTGAGAGTTTGGTGACTGAGGGAGTGCTGAATTTGGTGCATTTGAGTGATATAGTGAGAGTTTGGTGACTGAGGGAATGCGGAATTTGGGTGTATTTGAGTGCGTGAGAGTTTGGTGACTGAGGGAGTGCTGAATTTGGGTGCATTTGAGTGCGTGAGACTTTGGTGACTGAAGGAGTGCTGAATTTGGGTGTATTTGAGTGCTATAGTGAGAGTTTGGTGACTGAGGGAGTGCTGAATTTGGTGTATTTGAGTGCTATAGTGAGAGTTTGGTGACTGAGGGATTGCTGAATTTGGGTGCATTTGAGTGCTATAGTGAGAGCTTGGTGACTGAGGGAGTGCCAAATTTGGGTGCATTTGAGTGCTATAGTGAGAGTTTGGTGACTGAGGGAGTGCTGAATTTGGGTGCATTTGAGTGCTATAGTGAGAGTTTGGTGACTGAGGGAGTGCTGAATTTGGGTGTATTTGAGTGCTATAGTGCGAGTTTGGTGACTGAGGGAGTGCTGAATTTGGGTGTATTTGAGTGCTATAGTGCGAGTTTGGTGACTGAGGGAGTGCTGAATTTGGGTGTATTTGAGTGCTATAGTGAGAGTTTGGTGACTGAGGGAGTGCTGAATTTGGGTGTATTTGAGTGCTATAGTGAGAGCTTGGTGACTGAGGGAGTGCTGAATTTGGGTGTATTTGAGTGCTAAAGTGAGTGTTTGGTGACTGAGGGAGGCCACTACGATGTGGTGGCCATCACGGAAACTTGGATAGAAGAGGGGCAGAAATGGTTGTTGGAGGTCCCTGGTTATAGATGTTTCAATAAGATTAGGGAGGGTGGTAAAAGAGGTGGGTGGTGGCATTGTTAATTAGAGATAATATAACAGCTGCAGAAAGGCAGTTCGAGGAGTATCACCCTACTGAGGTAGTATGGGTTGAAGTCAGAAATAGGAAAAGAGCAGTCACCTTGTTAGGAGTTTTCTTTCGGCCCCCCAATAGTAGCAGAGATGGGGAGGAACAGATTGGGAAACAGATTTTGGAAAGGTGCAGAAGTCACAGGGTAGTAGTCATGGGTGACTTTAACTTCCCAAATATTGAGTGGAAACTCTTTAGATCAAATAGCTTGGATGGGGTGGTGTTTGTGCAGTGTGTCCAGGAAGCTTTTCTAACACAGTATGTAGATTGTCCGACCAGAGGAGGGGCAATATTGGATTTAGTACTTGGTAATGAACCAGGGCAAGTGATAGATTTGTTAGTGGGGGGAGCATTTTGGAGATAGTGACCACAATTCAGTGACTTTTACTTTAGTAATGGAGAGGGATAGGTTACGTGCAACAGGGCAAGGTTTACAATTGGGGGAAGAGTAAATACGATGTTGTCAGACAAGTATTGAAGTGCATAAGTTGGGAACATAGGCCGTCAGGGAAGGACACAAGTGAAATGTGGAACCTGTTCAAGGAACAGGTACTGCGTGTCCTTGATATGTATGTCCCTGTCAGGCAGGGAAGATATGGTCGAGTGAGGGAACCATGGTTGACTAGAGAGTTTGAATGTCTTGTTAAGAGGAAAAAGGAGACTTATGTAAGGCTGAGGAAACAAGGTTCAGACAGGGCATTGGAGGGATACAAGATAGCCAGGAGGGAACTGAAGAAAGGGATTAGGAGAGCTAAGAGAGGGCATGAACAATCTTTGGCGGGTAGGATCAAGGAAAACCCCAAGGCCTTTTACACATATGTGAGAAATATGAGAATGACTAGAGCGAGGGTAGGTCCGATCAAGGACAGTAGCGGGAGATTGTGTATTGAGTCTGAAGAGATAGGAGAGGTCTTGAACGAGTACTTTTCTTCTGTATTTACAAATGAGAGGGGCGATATTGTTGGAGAGGACAGTGTGAAACAGATTGGTAAGCTCGAGGAAATACTTGTTAGGAAGGAAGATGTGTTGGGCATTTTGAAAAACTTGAGGATAGACAAGTCCCCTGGGCCTGACGGGATATATCCAAGGATTCTATGGGAAGCAAGAGATGAAATTGCAGAGCCGTTGGCAATGATCTTTTCGTCCTCACTGTCAACAGGGGTGGTACCAGGGGATTGGAGAGTGGCGAATGTCGTGCCCCTGTTCAAAAAAGGGACTAGGGATAACCCTGGGAATTACAGGCCAGTTAGTCTTACTTCGGTGGTAGGCAAAGTAATGGAAAGGGTACTGAGGGATAGGATTTCTGAGCATCCGGAAAGACACTGCTTGATTAGGGATAGTCAGCACGGATTTGTGAGGGGTAGGTCTTGCCTTACAAGTCTTATTGAATTCTTTGAGGAGGTGACCAAGCATGTGGATGAAGGTAAAGCAGTAGATGTAGTGTACATGGATTTTAGTAAGGCATTTGATAAGGTTTCCCATGGTAGGCTTCTGCAAAAAGTAAGGAGGCATGGGATAGTGGGAAATTTGGCCAGTTGGATAACGAACTGGCTAACCGATAGAAGTCAGAGAGTGGTGGTGGATGGCAAATATTCAGCCTGGATCCCAGTTACCAGTGGCGTACCGCAGGGATCAGTTCTGGGTCCTCTGCTGTTTGTGATTTTCATTAATGACTTGGATGAGGGAGTTGAAGGGAGGGTCAGTAAATTTGCAGACGATACGAAGATTGGTGGAGTTGTGGATAGTAAGGAGGGCTGTTATCGGCTGCAAAGAGACATAGATAGGATGCAGAGCTGGGCTGAGAAGTGGCAGATGGAGTTTAACCCTGAAAAGTGTGAGGTTGTCCATTTTGGAAGGACAAATATGAATGCAGAATACAGGGTTAACGGTAGAGTTCTTGGCAATGTGGAGGAGCAGAGAGATCTTGGGGTCTATGTTCATACATCTTTGAAAGTTGCCACTCAAGTGGATAGAGCTGTGAAGAAGGCCTATTGTGTGCTCGCGTTCATTAACAGTGGGATTGAATTTAAGAGCCGTGAGGTGATGATGCAGCTGTACAAAACTTTGGTAAGGCCACATTTGGAGTACTGTGTACAGTTCTGGTCGCCTCATTTTAGGAAGGATGTGGAAGCTTTGGAAAAGGTGCAAAGTAGGTTTACCAGGATGTTGCCTGGATTGGAGAGTAGGTCTTACGAGGAAAGGTTGAGGGTGCTAGGCCTTTTCTCATTAGAACAGAGAAGGATGAGGGGCGACTTGATAGAGGTTTATAAGATGATCAGGGGAATAGATAGAGTAGAGAGTCAGAGACTTTTTCCCCGGGTGGAACAAACCATTACAAGGGGACATAAATTTAAGGTGAAAGGTGGAAGATATAGGAGGGATATCAGAGGTAGGTTCTTTACCCAGAGGGTAGTGGGGGCATGGAATGCACTGCCTGTGGAAGTAGATGAGTCGGAAACATTAGGGACCTTCAAGCAGCTATTGGATAGGTGCATGGATTACGGTAAAATGATATAGTGTAGATTTATTGTGTTCTTAAGGGCAGCACGGTAGCATTGTGGATAACACAATTGCTTCACAGCTCCAGGGTCCCAAGTTCGATTCCGGCTTGGATCACTGTCAGTGCGGAGTCTGCACATCCTCCCCGTATCTTTGAGTGCTATAGTGAGAGTTTGGTTACTGAGGGAGTTCTGAATTTGGGTGTATTTGAGTGCGTGAGAGATTGGTGACTGAGGGAGTGCTGAATTTGGTGCATTTGAGTGCTATAGTGAGTGCTTGGTGACTGAGGGTGTGCTGAATTTGGGTGTATTTGAGTGCGTGAGAGTTTGGTGACTGAGGGAGTGCTGAATTTGTGGTGTATTTGAGTGCTATACTGAGAGTTTGGTGACTGAGGGAGTGCTGAATTTGGGTGCATTTGAGTGCGTGAGAGTTTGGTGACTGAGGGAGTGCTGAATTTGGGTGTATTTGAGTGCTATAGTGAGAGTTTGGTGACTGAGGGAGTACTGAATTTGGGTGCATTTGAGTGCTATAGTGAGAGTTTGGTGACTGAGGGAGTGCTGAATTTGGGTGCATTTGAGTGCGTGAGAGTTTGGTGACTGAGGGAGTGCTGAATTTGGGTGTATTTGAGAGCTATAGTGAGAGTTTGGTGACAGACTGAGTACTGAATTTGGGTGCATTTGAGTGCTATAGTGAGAGTTTGGTAACTGAGGGAGTGCTGAATTTGGTGCATTTGAGTGCTATAGTGAGTGTTTGGTAACTGAGGGAGTGCTGAATTTGGGTGTAGTTGAGTGCTTTAGTGAGTGTATGGTGACTGAGGGAGTGCTGAATTTGGGTGTATTTGAGGGCGATACTGAGAGTTTGGTGACTGAGGGAGTGCTGAATTTGGGTGCATTTGAGTGCGTGAGAGTTTGGTGACTGAGGGAGTGCTGAATTTGGGTGTATTTGAGTGCTATAGTGAGAGTTTGGTGACTGAAGGAGTGCTGAATTTGGGTGTATGTGAGTGCGTGAGAATTTGGTGACTGAGGGAGTGCTGAATTTGGGTGTATTTGAGTGCGTGAGACGTTGGTGACTGAAGGAGTGCTGTATTTGGGTCCTTTTGAGTGCTATAGTGAGAGTTTGGTGACTGAGGGAGTGCTGAATTTGGTGCATTTGAGTGCGTGAGACTTTGGTGACTGAAGGAGTGCTGAATTTCGGTCTATTTGCGTGCTATAGTGAGTGTTTGGTGACGGAGGGAGTGCTGAATTTGGGTGTATTTGAGTGCGATACTGTGTGTTTGTTGACTGAGGGAATGCTGAATTTGGGTGTATTTGAGTGCGTCAGAGTTTGGTGACTGAGGGAGTGCTGAATTTGGGTGCATTTGAGTGCGTGAGAGTTTGGTGACGGAGGGAGTGCTGAATTTGGGTGCATTTGAGTGCTATAGTGAGAGTTTGGTGACTGATGGAGTGCTGAATTTGGGTGCATTTGAGTGCGTGAGACGTTGGTGACTGAAGGAGTGCTGAATTTGGGTGTATGTGAGTGCGTGAGAGTTTGGTGACTGAGGGAGTGCTGAATTTGGGTGTATTTGAGTGCGTGAGACGTTGGTGACTGAAGGAGTGCTGAATTTGAGTGCATGTGAGTGCTATAGTGAGAGTGTGGTGACTGAGGGAGTGCTGAAATTGGGTGTATGTGAGTGCGTGAGAGATTGGTGACAGAGGGAGTGCTGGATTTGGGTGCATTTGAGTGTGTGAGACTTTGGTGACTGAAGGAGTGCAGAATTTGGGTGTATTTGAGTGCTATAGTGAGTGTTTGGTGACTGAGGGAGTGCTGAATTTGGTGCATTTGAGAGCTATCGTGATCGTTTGGTGACTGAGGGAGTGCTGAATTTGGTGCATTTGAGTGCGTGAGAGTTTGGTGACTGAGGGAGTGCTGAATTTGGGTGCATTTGAGTGTGTGAGGCTTTGGTGACTGAAGGAGTGCTGAATTTGGGTGCATTTGAGTGCTATGGTGAATGTTTGGTGACTGAGGGAGTGCTGAATTTGGGTGTATTTTAATGCTATAGTGAGTGTTTGGTGACTGAGGGAGTGCTGAATTTGGGTGTATTTGAGTGCGTCAGAGTTTGGTGACTGAGGGAGTGCTGAATTTGGGTGCATTTGAGTGCATCAGAGTTTGGTGACGGAAGGAGTGCTGAATTTGGGTGCATTTGAGTGCTGTAGTTAGTGTTTAGTAACTGAAGGAGTGATGAATTTGAATGCATTTGAGTGCTATAGTGAGTGTTTGGTGACTGAGGGAGTGCTGAATTTGGTGCATTTGAGTGCGTGAGACGTTGGTGACTGAAGGAGTGCTGAATTTGGGTGTATGTGAGTGCGTGAGAGTTTGGTGACTGAGGGAGTGCTGAATTTGGGTGTATTTGAGTGCGTGAGACGTTGGTGACTGAAGGAGTGCTGATTTTGGGTGTATTTGAGTGATATAGTGAGTGTTTGGTGACTGAGGGAGTGCTGAATTTGGGTGTATTTGAGTGCTATAGTGAGTGTTTGGTGACTGAGGGTGTGCTGAATTTGGGTGTATTTGAGTGCGTCAGAGTTTGGTGACTGAGGGAGTGCTGAATTTGGGTGCATTTGAGTGCGTGAGAGTTTGGTGACGGAAGGAGTGCTGAATTTGGGTGCATTTGAGTGCTGTAGTGAGTGTTTAGTGATGGAAGGAGTGATGAATTTGGGTGCATTTGAGTGCTATACTGAGTGTTTGGTGACTGAGGGAGTGCTGAATTTGGTGCATTTGAGTGCGTGAGACGTTGGTGACTGAAGGAGTGAAGAATTTGGGTGTATGTGAGTGCGTGAGAGTTTGGTGACCGAGGCAGTGCTGAATTTGGGTGCATTTGAGTGCTATAGTGAGAGTTTGGTGATGGAAGGAGTGCTGAATTTGGACACATGAGTGCTATAGTGAGTGTTTGGTGACTGAGGGAGTGCTGAATTTGGTGCATTTGAGTGCGTGAGACGTTGGTGACTGAAGGAGTGCTGAATTTGGGTGTATGTGAGTGCGTGAGAGTTTGGTGACTGAGGGAGTGCTGAATTTGGGTGTATTTGAGTGCGTGAGACGTTGGTGACTGAAGGAGTGCTGAATTTGGGTGCATTTGAGTGCTACAGTGAGAGTGTGGTGACTCAGGGAGTGCTGAAATTGGGTGTATGTGAGTGCGTGAGAGTTTGGTGACTGAGGGAGTGCTGGATTTGGGTGCATTTGAGTGTTATAGTGAGAGTTTGGTGACGGAAGGAGTGCTGAATTTGGACACAATTGAGTGCTATAGTGAGTGTTTGGTGACTGAGGGAGTGCTGAATTTGGTGCATTTGAGTGCGTGAGACGTTGGTGACTGAAGGAGTGCTGAATTTGGGTGTATGTGAGTGCGTGAGAGTTTGGTGACTGAGGGAGTGCTGAATTTGGGTGTATTTGAGTGCGCGAGACGTTGGTGACTGAAGGAGTGCTGAATTTGGGTGCATTTGAGTGCTATAGTGAGGGTGTGGTGACTCAGGGAGTGCTGAAATTGGGTGTATGTGAGTGCGTGAGAGTTTCGTGACTGAGGGAGTGCTGGATTTGGGTGCATTTGAGTGCGTGAGAGTTTGGTGACTGAGGGAGTACTGGATTTGGGGCATTTGAGTGCTACAGTGAGGGTTTGGTGACTGAGGGAGTGCTGAATTTGGGTGCATTTGTGTGCGAGAGACTTTGGTGACTGAAGGAGTGCTGAATTTTGGTGCATTTGAGTGCTATAGTGAGAGTTTGGTGAATGAGGGAGTGCTGAAATTGGGTGTATTTGAGTGCTATAGTGAGAGTTTGGTGACTGAGGGAGTGCTGAAATTGGGTGCATGTGAGTGCTATAGTGAGAGTTTGGTGACGGAAGGAGTGCTGAATTTGGACACATTTGAGTGCTATAGTGAGTGTTTGGTGACTGAGGGCGTGCTGAATTTGGGTGTATTTGAGTGCGTCAGAGTTTGGTGACTGAGGGAGTGCTGAATTTGGGTGCATTTGAGTGCGTGAGAGTTTGGTGACGGAAGGAGTGCTGAATTTGGGTGCATTTGAGTGCTGTAGTGAGTGTTTAGTGACGGAAGAAGTGATGAATTTGGGTGCATTTGAGTGCTATAGTGAGTGTTTGGTGACTGAGGGAGTGCTGAATTTGGTGCATTTGAATGCGTGAGACGTTGGTGACTGAAAGAGTGCTGAATTTGGGTGTATGTGAGTGCGTGAGAGTTTGGTGACCGAGGCAGTGCTGAATTTGGGTGCATTTGAGTGCTATAGTGAGAGTTTGGTGATGGAAGGAGTGCTGAATTTGGACACATTTGAGTGCTATAGTGAGTGTTTGGTGACTGAGGGAGTGCTGAATTTGGTGCATTTGAGTGCGTGAGACGTTGGTGACTGAAGGAGTGCTGAATTTGGGTGTATGTGAGTGCGTGAGAGTTTGGTGACTGAGGGAGTGCTGAATTTGGGTGTATTTGAGTGCGTGAGACGTTGGTGACTGAAGGAGCGCTGAATTTGGGTGCATTTGAGTGCTACAGTGAGAGTGTGGTGACTCAGGGAGTGCTGAAATTGGGTGTATGTGAGTGCGTGAGAGTTTGGTGACTGAGGGAGTGCTGGATTTGGGTGCATTTGAGTGCTATAGTGAGAGTTTGGTGACGGAAGGTGTGCTGAATTTGGACACAATTGAGTGCTATAGTGAGTGTTTGGTGACTGAGGGAGTGCTGAATTTGGTGCATTTGAGTGCGTGAGACGTTGGTGACTGAAGGAGTGCTGAATTTGGGTGTATGTGAGTGCGTGAGAGTTTGGTGACTGAGGGAGTGCTGAATTTGGGTGTATTTGAGTGCGCGAGATGTTGGTGACTGAAGGAGTGCTGAATTTGGGTGCATTTGAGTGCTATAGTGAGGGTGTGGTGACTCAGGGAGTGCTGCAATTGGGTGTATGTGAGTGCGTGAGAGTTTGGTGACTGAGGGAGTGCTGGATTTGGGTGCATTTGAGTGCGTGAGAGTTTGGTGACTGAGGGAGTACTGGATTTGGTGCATTTGAGTGCTACAGTGAGGGTTTGGTGACTGAGGGAGTGCTGAATTTGGGTGCATTTGTGTGCGAGAGACTTTGGTGACTGAAGGAGTGCTGAATTTTGGTGCATTTGAGTGCTATAGTGAGAGTTTGGTGACTGAGGGAGTGCTGAAATTGGGTGCATGTGAGTGCTATAGTGAGAGTTTGGTGACGGAAGGAGTGCTGAATTTGGACACATTTGAGTGCTATTGTGAGTGTTTGGTGACTGAGGGAGTGCTGAATTTGGTGCATTTGAGTGCGTGAGACGTTGGTGACTGAAGGAGTGCTGAATTTGGGTGTATGTGAGTGCGTGAGAGTTTGGTGATTGAGGGAGTGCTGAATTTGGGTGTATTTGAGTGCGTGAGACGTTGGTGACTGAAGGAGTGCTGATTTTGTGTGTATTTGAGTGCTATAGTGAGTGTTTGGTGACTGAGGGCGTGCTGAATTTGGGTGTATTTGAGTGCTATAGTGAGTGTTTGGTGACTGAGGGAGTGCTGAATTTGGTGCATTTGAGTGCGTGAGACGTTGGTGACTGAAGGAGTGCTGAATTTGGATGTATGTGAGTGCGTGCGAGTTTGGTGACCGAGGGAGTGCTGAATTTTGGTGCATTTGAGTGCTATAGTGAGAGTTTGGTGATGGAAGGAGTGCTGAATTTGGACACATTTGAGTGCTATAGTGAGTGTTTGGTGACTGAGGGAGTGCTGAATTTGGTTCATTTGAGTGTGTGAGACGTTGGTGACTGAAGGAGTGCTGAATTTGGGTGTATGTGAGGGCGTGAGAGTTTGGTGACTGAGGGAGTGCTGAATTTGGGTGTATTTGAGTGCGTGAGATTTTGGTGACTGAAGGAGTGCTGAATTTGGGTGCATTTGAGTGCTATAGTGAGAGTGTGGTGACTCAGGGAGTGCTGAAATTGGGTGTATGTGAGTGCGTGAGAGTTTGGTGACTGAGGGAGTGCTGGATTTGGGTGCATTTGAGTGCGTGAGAGTTTGGTGATGGAAGGAGTGCTGAATTTGGGTGCATTTGAGTGCTGCAGTGAGAGTTTGGTGACTGAAGGAGTGCTGAATTTGGTGCATTTGAGTGCGTGAGACGTTGGTGAATGAAGGAGTGCTGAATTTGGGTGTATGTGAGTGCCTGAGAGTTTGGTGACTGAGGGATTGCTGAATTTGGGTGCATTTGAGTGCTATAGGGAGTGTTTGGTGATGGAAATAGTGCTGGATCTGGGTGCATTTGAGTGCTATAGTGAGTGTTTGGTGACTGAGGGAGTGCTGAATTTGGTGCATTTGAGTGCGTGAGACGTTGGTGACTGAAGGAGAGCTGAATTTGAGTGCATGTGAGTGCTAGAGTGAGAGTGTGGTGACTGAGGGAGTGCTGAAATTTGGTGTATTTGAGTGTGTCAGAGTTTGTTGGCTGAGGGAGTGCTAAATTTGGGTGCATTTGAGTGTGTGAGGCTTTCGTGACTGAAGGAGTGCTGAATTTGGGTGTATTTGAGTGCTATAGTGAGTGTTTGGTGACTGAGGGTGTGCTGAATTTGGTGCATTTGAGTGCGTGAGACGTTGGTGACTGAAGGAGAGCTGAATTTGAGTGCATGCGAGTGCTAGAGTGAGAGTGTGGTGACTGAGGGAGTGCTGAAATTTGGTGTATTTGAGTGTGTCAGAGTTTGTTGACTGAGGGAGTGCTGAATTTGGGTGCATTTGAGTGCTATAGTGAGTGTTTGGTGACTGAGGGAGGGCTGAATTTGGGTGTATTTGAGTGCTATAGTGAGTGTTTGGTGACTGAGGGAGTGCTGAATTTGGGTGCATTTGAGTGCGTGAGAGTTTGGTGACGGAAGGAGTGCTGAATCTGGACACATTTCAGTGCTATAGTGAGTGTTCGGTGACTGAGGGAGTGCTGAATTTGGTGCATTTGAGTGCGTTAGTGAGAGTTTGGTGACTGAGGGAGTGCTGGATTTGGGTGCATTTGAGTGCTATAGTGAGAGTTTGGTGACGGAAGGAGTACTGAATTTGGACACATTTGAGTGCTATAGTGAGTGTTTGGTGACTGAGGGAGTGCTGAATTTGGTGCATTTGAGTGCGTGAGACGTTGGTGACTGAAGGAGTGCTGAATTTGGGTGTATGTGAGTGCGTGAGAGTTTGGTGACTGAGGGAGTGCTGGATTTGGGTGCATTTGGGTGCGTGAGAGTTTGGTGACTGAGGGAGTGCTGAATTTGGGTGCATTTGAGTGCGTGAGAGTTTGGTGACGGAAGGAGTGCTGAATTTGGGTGCATTTGCGTGCTGTAGTGAGTGTTTAGTGACGGAAGGAGTGATGAATTTGGGTGCATTTGAGTGCTATAGTGAGTGTTTGGTGACTGAGGGAGTGCTGAATTTGGTGCATTTGAGTGCGTGAGACGTTGGTGACTGAAGGAGTGCTGAATGTGGGTGTATGTGAGTGCGTGAGAGTTTGGTGACCGAGGCAGTGCTGAATTTGGGTGCATTTGAGTGCTATAGTGAGAGTGTGGTGATGGAAGGAGTGCTGAATTTGGACACATTTGAGTGCTATAGTGAGTGTTTGGTGACTGAGGGAGTGCTGAATTTGGTGCATTTGAGTGCGTGAGACGTTGGTGACTGAAGGAGTGCTGAATTTGGGTGTATGTGAGTGCGTGAGAGTTTGGTGACTGAGGGAGTGCTGAATTTGGGTGTATTTGAGTGCGTGAGACGTTGGTGACTGAAGGAGTGCTGAATTTGGGTGCATTTGAGTGCTACAGTGAGAGTGTGGTGACTCAGGGAGTGCTGAAATTGGGTGTATGTGAGTGCGTGAGAGTTTGGTGACTGAGGGAGTGCTGGATTTGGGTGCATTTGAGTGCTATAGTGAGAGTTTGGTGACGGAAGGAGTGCTGAATTTGGACACAATTGAGTGCTATAGTGAGTGTTTGGTGACTGAGGGAGTGCTGAATTTGATGCATTTGAGTGCGTGAGACGTTGGTGACTGAAGGAGTGCTGAATTTGGGTGTATGTGAGTGCGTGAGAGTTTGGTGACTGAGGGAGTGCTGAATTTGGGTGTATTTGAGTGCGCGAGACGTTGGTGACTGAAGGAGTGCTGAATTTGGGTGCATTTGAGTGCTATAGTGAGGGTGTGGTGACTCAGGGAGTGCTGAAATTGGGTGTATGTGAGTGCGTGAGAGTTTGGTGACTGAGGGAGTGCTGGATTTGGGTGCATTTGAGTGCGTGAGAGTTTGGTGACTGAGGGAGTACTGGATTTGGTGCATTTGAGTGCTACAGTGAGGGTTTGGTGACTGAGGGAGTGCTGAATTTGGGTGCATTTGTGTGCGAGAGACTTTGGTGACTGAAGGAGTGCTGAATTCTGGTGCATTTGAGTGCTATAGTGAGAGTTTGGTGACTGAGGGAGTGCTGAAATTGTGTGCATGTGAGTGCTATAGTGAGAGTTTGGTGACGGAAGGAGTGCTGAATTTGGACACATTTGAGTGCTATTGTGAGTGTTTGGTGACTGAGAGAGTGCTGAATTTGGTGCATTTGAGTGTGTCAGAGTTTGTTGACTGAGGGAGTGCTACATTTGGGTGCATTTGAGTGTGTGAGGCTTTCGTGACTGAAGGAGTGCTGAATTTGGGTGTATTTGAGTGCTATAGTGAGTGTTTGGTGACTGAGGGAGGGCTGAATTTATTTGGGTGTATTTGAGTGCTATAGTGAGTGTTTGGTGACTGAGGGTGTGCTGAATTTGGTGCATTTGAGTGCGTGAGACGTTGGTGACTGAAGGAGAGCTGAATTTGAGTGCATGTGAGTGCTAGAGTGAGAGTGTGGTGACTGAGGGAGTGCTGAAATTTGGTGTATTTGAGTGTGTCAGAGTTTGTTGACTGAGGGAGTGCTGAATTTGGGTGCATTTGAGTGCTATAGTGAGTGATTGGTGACTGAGGGAGGGCTGAATTTGGGTGTATTTGAGTGCTATAGTGAGTGTTTGGTGACTGAGGGAGTGCTGAATTTGGGTGTATTTGAGTGCGTCAGAGTTTGGTGACTGAGGGAGTGCTGAATTTGGGTGCATTTGAGTGCGTGAGAGTTTGGTGACGGAAGGAGTGCTGAATTTGGACACATTTGAGTGCTATAGTGAGTGTTCGGTGACTGAGGGAGTGCTTAATTTGGTGCATTTGAGTGCGTGCGACGTTGGTGACTGAAGGAGTGCTGAATTTGGGTGTATGTGAGTGCGTGAGAGATTGGTGACTGAGGGAGTGCTGAATTTGGGTGTATTTGAGTGCGTGAGACGTTGGTGACTGAAGGAGTGTTGAATTTCGGTGCATTTGAGTGCTATAGTGAGAGTGTGGTGACTCAGGGAGAGCTGAAATTGGGTGTATGTGAGTGCGTGAGAGTTTGGTGACTGAGGGAGTGCTGGATTTGGGTGCATTTGAGTGCTATAGTGAGAGTTTGGTGACGGAAGGAGTGCTGAATTTGGACACAGTTGAGTGCTATAGTGAGTGTTTGGTGACTGAGGGAGTGCTGAATTTGGTGCATTTGAGTGCGTGAGACGTTGGTGACTGAAGGAGTGCTGAATTTGGGTGTATGTGAGTGCGTGAGAGTTTGGTGACTGAGGGAGTGCTGGATTTGGGTGCATTTGGGTGCGTGAGAGTTTGGTGACTGAGGGAGTACTGCATTTGGTGCATTTGAGTGCTACAGTGAGAGTTTGGTGACTGAGGGAGTGCTGAATTTGGGTGCATTTGAGTGCGTGAGACTTTGGTGACTGAAGGAGTGCTGAATTTTGGTGCATTTGAGTGCTATAGTGAGAGTTTGGTGAATGAGGGAGTGCTGAAATTGGGTATATTTGAGTGCTATAGTGAGAGTTTGGTGACTGAGGGAGTGCTGAATTTGTTGCATTTGAGTGCTACAGTGAGAGTTTGGTGACTGAGGGAGTACTGAATTTGGGTGTATTTGAGTGCTATAGTGAGTGTTTGGTGACTGAGGGAGTGCTGAATTTGGGTGTATTTGAGTGCGTGAGACGTTGGTGACTGAAGGAGTGCTGATTTTGGGTGTATTTGAGTGCTATAGTGAGTGTTTGGTGACTGAGGGCGTGCTGAATTTGGGTGTATTTGAGTGCTATAGTGAGTGTTTGGTGACTGAGGGAGTGCTGAATTTGGGTGTATTTTAGTGCGTCAGAGTTTGGTGACTGAGGGAGTGCTGAATTTGGGTGCATTTGAGTGCGTGAGAGTTTGGTGACGGAAGGAGTGCTGAATTTGGGTGCATTTGAGTGCTGTAGTGAGTGTTTGGTGACTGAGGGAGTGCTGAATTTGGTGCATTTGAGTGCGTGAGACGTTGGTGACTGAAGGAGTGCTGAATTTGGGTGTATGTGAGTGCGTGAGAGTGGTGACCGAGGGAGTGCTGAATTTGGGTGCATTTGAGTGCTATAGTGAGAGTTTGGTGATGGAAGGAGTGCTGAATTTGGACACATTTGAGTGCTATAGTGAGTGTTTGGTGACTGAGGGAGTGCTGACTTTGGTGCATTTGAGTGTGTGAGATGTTGGTGACTGAAGGAGTGCTGAATTTGGGTGTATGTGAGGGCGTGAGAGTTTGGTGACTGAGGGAGTGCTGAATTTGGGTGTATTTGAGTGCGTGAGACGTTGGTGACTGAAGGAGTGCTGAATTTGGGTGCATTTGAGTGCTATAGTGAGAGTGTGGTGACTCAGGGAGTGCTGAAATTTGGTGTATGTGAGTGCGTGAGAGTTTGGTGACTGAGGGAGTGCTGGATTTGGGTGCATTTGAGTGCGTGAGAGTTTGGTGATGGAAGGAGTGCTGAATTTGGGTGCATTTGAGTGCTGCAGTGAGAGTTTGGTGACTGAAGGAGTGCTGAATTTGGGTGCATTTGAGTGCTATAGTGAGTGTTTGTTGACTGAGGAAGTGCTGAATTTGGTGCATTTGAGTGCGTGAGACGTTGGTGAATGAAGGAGTGCTGAATTTGGGTGTATGTGAGTGCCTGAGAGTTTGGTGACTGAGGGATTGCTGCATTTGGGTGCATTTGAGTGCTATAGGGAGTGTTTGGTGATGGAAATAGTGCTGGATCTGGGTGCATTTGAGTGCTATAGTGAGTGTTTGGTGACTGAGGGAGTACTGAATTTGGTGCATTTGAGTGCGTGAGACGTTGGTGACTGAAGGAGAGCTGAATTTGAGTGCATGTGAGTGCTAGAGTGAGAGTGTGGTGACTGAGGGAGTGCTGAAATTTGGTGTATTTGAGTGTGTCAGAGTTTGTTGACTGAGGGAGTGCTAAATTTGGGTGCATTTGAGTGTGTGAGGCTTTCGTGACTGAAGGAGTGCTGAATTTGGGTGTATTTGAGTGCTATAGTGAGTGTTTGGTGACTGAGGGAGGGCTGAATTTGTTTGGGTGTATTTGAGTGCTATAGTGAGTGTTTGGTGACTGAGGGTGTGCTGAATTTGGTGCATTTGAGTGCGTGAGACGTTGGTGACTGAAGGAGAGCTGAATTTGAGTGCATGTGAGTGCTAGAGTGAGAGTGTGGTGACTGAGGGAGTGCTGAAATTTGGTGTATTTGAGTGTGTCAGAGTTTGTTGACTGAGGGAGGGCTGAATTTATTTGGGTGTATTTGAGTGCTATGGTGAGAGTTTGGTGACTGAGGGAGTGCTGAATTTGGGTGCATTTGAGTGTGTGAGGCTTTCGTGACGGAAGGAGTGCTGAATTTGGGTGTATTTGAGTGCTATAGTGAGTGTTTGGTGACTGAGGGAGGGCTGAATTTGGGTGTATTTGAGTGCTATAGTGAGTGTTTGGTGACTGAGGGAGTGCTGAATTTGGGTGTATTTGAGTGCGTCAGAGTTTGGTGACTGAGGGAGTGCTGAATTTGGGTGCATTTGAGTGCGTGAGAGTTTGGTGACGGAAGGAGTGCTGAATTTGGACACATTTGAGTGCTATAGTGAGTGTTCGGTGACTGAGGGAGTGCTGAATTTGGTGCATTTGAGTGCGTGCGACGTTGGTGACTGAAGGAGTGCTGAATTTGGGTGTATGTGAGTGCGTGAGAGTTTGGTGACTGAGGGAGTGCTGAATTTGGGTGTATTTGAGTGCGTGAGACGTTGGTGACTGAAGGAGTGTTGAATTTGGGTGCATTTGAGTGCTATAGTGAGAGTGTGGTGACTCAGGGAGTGCTGAAATTGGGTGTATGTGAGTGCGTGAGAGTTTGGTGACTGAGGGAGTGCTGGATTTGGGTGCATTTGAGTGCTATAGTGAGAGTTTGGTGACGGAAGGAGTGCTGAATTTGGACACATTTGAGTGCTATAGTGAGTGTTTGGTGACTGAGGGAGTGCTGAATTTGGTGCATTTGAGTGCGTGAGACGTTGGTGACTGAAGGAGTGCTGAATTTGGGTGTATGTGAGTGCGTGAGAGTTTGGTGACTGAGGGAGTGCTGGATTTGGGTGCATTTGGGTGCGTGAGAGTTTGGTGACTGAGGGAGTACTGAATTTGGTGCATTTGAGTGCTACAGTGAGAGTTTGGTGACTGAGGGAGTGCTGAATCTGGGTGCATTTGAGTGCATGAGACTTTGGTGACTGAAGGAGTGCTGAATTTTGGTGCATTTGAGTGCTATAGTGAGAGTTTGGTGAATGAGGGAGTGCTGAAATTGGGTGTATTTGAGTGCTATAGTGAGAGTTTGGTGACTGAGGGAGTGCTGAATTTGTTGCATTTGAGTGCTACAGTGAGAGTTTGGTGACTGAGGGAGTACTGAATTTGGGTGTATTTGAGTGCTATAGTGAGTGTTTGGTGACTGAGGGAGTGCTGAATTTGGGTGTATTTGAGTGCGTCAGAGTTTGGTGACTGAGGGAGTGCTGAATTTGGGTGCAATTGAGTGCGTGAGAGTTTGGTGACGGAAGGAGTGCTGAATTTGGGTGTATGTGAGGGCGTGAGAGTTTGGTGACTGAGGGAGTGCTGAATTTGGGTGTATTTGAGTGCGTGAGACGTTGGTGACTGAAGGAGTGCTGAATTTGGGTGCATTTGAGTGCTATAGTGAGAGTGTGGTGACTCAGGGAGTGCTGAAATTGGGTGTATGTGAGTGCGTGAGAGTTTGGTGACTGAGGGAGTGCTGGATTTGGGTGCATTTGAGTGCGTGAGAGTTTGGTGATGGAAGGAGTGCTGAATTTGGGTGCATTTGAGTGCTGCAGTGAGAGTTTGGTGACTGAAGGAGTGATGAATTTGGGTGCATTTGAGTGCTATAGTGAGTGTTTGTTGACTGAGGGAGTGCTGAATTTGGTGCATTTGAGTGCGTGAGACGTTGGTGAATGAAGGAGTGCTGAATTTGGGTGTATGTGAGTGCGTGAGAGTTTGGTGACTGAGGGAGTGCTGAATTTGGGTGTATTTGAGTGCGTGAGACGTTGGTGACTGAAGGAGTGTTGAATTTGGGTGCATTTGAGTGCTATAGTGAGAGTGTGGTGACTCAGGGAGTGCTGAAATTGGGTGTATGTGAGTGCGTGAGAGTTTGGTGACTGAGGGAGTGCTGGATTTGGGTGCATTTGAGTGCTATAGTGAGAGTTTGGTGACGGAAGGAGTGCTGAATTTGGACACATTTGAGTGCTATAGTGAGTGTTTGGTGACTGAGGGAGTGCTGAATTTGGTGCATTTGAGTGCGTGAGACGTTGGTGACTGAAGGAGTGCTGAATTTGGGTGTATGTGAGTGCGTGAGAGTTTGGTGACTGAGGGAGTGCTGGATTTGGGTGCATTTGGGTGCGTGAGAGTTTGGTGACTGAGGGAGTACTGAATTTGGTGCATTTGAGTGCTACAGTGAGAGTTTGGTGACTGAGGGAGTGCTGAATTTGGGTGCATTTGAGTGCGTGAGACTTTGGTGACTGAAGGAGTGCTGAATTTTGGTGTATTTGAGTGCTATAGTGAGAGTTTGGTGAATGAGGGAGTGCTGAAATTGGGTGTATTTGAGTGCTATAGTGAGAGTTTGGTGACTGAGGGAGTGCTGAATTTGGGTGCATTTGAGTGCGTGAGAGTTTGGTGACTGAGGGAGTGCTGAATTTGTTGCATTTGAGTGCTACAGTGAGAGTTTGGTGACTGAGGGAGTACTGAATTTGGGTGTATTTGAGTGCTATAGTGAGTGTTTGGTGACTGAGGGAGTGCTGAATTTGGGTGTATTTGAGTGCGTCAGAGTTTGGTGACTGAGGGAGTGCTGAATTTGGGTGCAATTGAGTGCGTGAGAGTTTGGTGACGGAAGGAGTGCTGAATTTGGGTGTATGTGAGGGCGTGAGAGTTTGGTGACTGTGGGAGTGCTGAATTTGGGTGTATTTGAGTGCGTGAGACGTTGGTGACTGAAGGAGTGCTGAATTTGGGTGCATTTGAGTGCTATAGTGAGAGTGTGGTGACTCAGGGAGTGCTGAAATTGGGTGTATGTGAGTGCGTGAGAGTTTGGTGACTGAGGGAGTGCTG
This sequence comes from Scyliorhinus torazame, assembly GCF_047496885.1. Classification (NCBI taxonomy): domain Eukaryota; kingdom Metazoa; phylum Chordata; class Chondrichthyes; order Carcharhiniformes; family Scyliorhinidae; genus Scyliorhinus; species Scyliorhinus torazame. The sequence continues at coordinate 4,999,733 of NC_092726.1, forward strand.
GATTTGGGTGCATTTGAGTGCGTGAGAGTTTGGTGATGGAAGGAGTGCTGAATTTGGGTGCATTTGAGTGCTGCAGTGAGAGTTTGGTGACTGAAGGAGTGATGAATTTGGGTGCATTTGAGTGCTATGGTGAGAGTTTGGTGATGGAAATAGTGCTGGATCTGGGTGCATTTGAGTGCTATAGTGAGTGTTTGGTGACTGAGGGTGTGCTGAATTTGGTGCATTTGAGTGCGTGAGACGTTGGTGACTGAAGGAGAGCTGAATTTGAGTGCATGTGAGTGCTAGAGTGAGAGTGTGGTGACTGAGGGAGTGCTGAAATTTGGTGTATTTGAGTGTGTCAGAGTTTGTTGACTGAGGGAGTGCTGAATTTGGTGCATTTGAGTGTGTGAGGCTTTCGTGACGGAAGGAGTGCTGAATTTGGGTGTATTTGAGTGCTATAGTGAGAGTTTGGTGACTGAAGGAGTGCTGAATTTGGGTGCATTTGAGTGCTATAGTGAGTGTTTGGTGACTGAGGGAGGGCTGAATTTGGGTGTATTTGAGTGCTATAGTGAGTGTTTGGTGACTGAGGGAGTGCTGAATTTGGGTGTATTTGAGTGCGTCAGAGTTTGGTGACTGAGGGAGTGCTGAATTTGGGTGCATTTGAGTGCGTGAGAGTTTGGTGACGGAAGGAGTGCTGAATTTGGACACATTTGAGTGCTATAGTGAGTGTTCGGTGACTGAGGGAGTGCTGAATTTGGTGCATTTGAGTGCGTGCGACGTTGGTGACTGAAGGAGTGCTGAATTTGGGTGTATGTGAGTGCGTGAGAGTTTGGGGACTGAGGGAGTGCTGAATTTGGGTGTATTTGAGTGCGTGAGACGTTGGTGACTGAAGGAGTGTTGAATTTGGGTGCATTTGAGTGCTATAGTGAGAGTGTGGTGACTCAGGGAGTGCTGAAATTGGGTGTATGTGAGTGCGTGAGAGTTTGGTGACTGAGGGAGTGCTGGATTTGGGTGCATTTGAGTGCTATAGTGAGAGTTTGGTGACGGAAGGAGTGCTGAATTTGGACACATTTGAGTGCTATAGTGAGTGTTTGGTGACTGAGGGAGTGCTGAATTTGGTGCATTTGAGTGCGTGAGACGTTGGTGACTGAAGGAGTGCTGAATTTGGGTGTATGTGAGTGCGTGAGAGTTTGGTGACTGAGGGAGTGCTGGATTTGGGTGCATTTGGGTGCGTGAGAGTTTGGTGACTGAGGGAGTACTGAATTTGGTGCATTTGAGTGCTACAGTGAGAGTTTGGTGACTGAGGGAGTGCTGAATTTGGGTGCATTTGAGTGCGTGAGAGTTTGGTGACTGAGGGAGTGCTGAATTTGTTGCATTTGAGTGCTACAGTGAGAGTTTGGTGACTGAGGGAGTACTGAATTTGGTACATTTGAGTGCTATAGTGAGAATTTGATGACTGAGGGAGTGCTGAATTTGGGTGTATTTGAGTGCGTGAGAGTTTGGTGACTGAGGGAGTGCTGAATTTGGGTGCATTTGAGTGCGTGTGAGTTTGGTGACTGAGGGAGTGCTGAATTTGGGTGCATTTGAGTGCGTGAGAGTTTGGTGACTGAGGGCGTGCTGAATTTTGGTGCATTTGAGTGCTACAGTGAGTGTTTGGTGACTGAGGGAGTGCTGAATTTGGTGCATTTGCTTGCTATAGTGAGAGTTTGGTGACTGAGGGAGTGCTGAATTTGGGTGTATTTGAGTGCTATAGTGAGAGTTTGGTGACTGAGGGAGTGCTGAATTTGGGTGCATTTGAGTGCGTGAGAGTTTGGTGACTGAGGGAGTGCTGAATTTTGGTTCATTTGAGTGCTATAGTGAGAGTTTGGTGACTGAGGGAGTGCTGAATTTGGGTGTATTTGAGTGCTATAGTGAGAGTTTGGTGACTGAGGGAGTAGTGAATTTGGTGCATTTGAGTGCTATAGTGAGAGTTTGGTGACTGACGGAGTGCTAAATTTGGGTGCATTTGAATGCGTGAGAGTTTGGTGACTGAGGGTGTGCTGAATTTGGGTGTGTTTGAGTGCTATAGTGAGAGTTTGGTGACTGAGGGAGTACTGAATTTGGTACATTTGAGTGCTATAGTGAGAATTTGGTGACTGAGGGAGTGCTGAATTTGGGTGTATTTGAGTGCGTGAGAGTTTGGTGACTGAGGGAGTGCGGAATTTGGCTGCATTTGAGTGGTGAGAGTTTGGTGACTGAGGGAGTGCTGAATTTGGGTGCATTTGAGTGCGTGAGACTTTTGTGACTGAAGGAGTGCTGAATTTGGGTGTATTTGTTTGCTATAGCGAGAGTTTGGTGACTGAGGGAGTGCTGAATTTGGGTGTATTTGAGTGCTATAGTGAGAGTTTGGTGACTGAGGGATTGCTGAATTTGGGTGCATTTGAGTGCTATAGTGAGAGCTTGGTGACTGAGGGAGTGCTGAATTTGGGTGCATTTGAGTGCTATAGTGAGAGTTTGGTGACTGAGGGAGTGCTGAATTTGGGTGTATTTGAGTGCTATAGTGCGAGTTTGGTGACTGAGGGAGTGCTGAATTTGGGTGTATTTGAGTGCTATAGTGAGAGTTTGGTGACTGAGGGAGTGCTGAATTTGGGTGCATTTGAGTGCTATAGTGAGAGTTTGGTGACTGAGGGAGTGCTGAATTTGGGTGTATTTGAGTGCTATAGTGCGAGCTTGGTGACTGAGGGAGTGCTGAATTTGGGTGTATTTGAGTGCTAATGTGAGTGTTTGGTGACTGAGGGACGCTACTACGATGTGGCCATCACGGAAACTTGGATAGAAGAGGGGCAGAAATTGTTGTTGGAGGTCCCTGGTTATAGATGTTTCAATAAGATTAGGGAGGGTGGTAAAAGAGGTGGGGGTGGCATTGTTAATTAGAGATAATATAACAGCTGCAGAAAGGCAGTTCGAGGAGTATCACCCTACTGAGGTAGTATGGGTTGAAGTCAGAAATAGGAAAGGAGCAGTCACCTTGTTAGGAGTTTTCTTTCGGCCCCCCAATAGTAGCAGAGATGGGGAGGAACAGATTGGGAAACAGATTTTGGAAAGGTGCAGAGGTCACAGGGTAGTAGTCATGGGTGACTTTAACTTCCCAAATATTGAGTGGAAACTCTTTAGATCAAATAGCTTGGATGGGGTGGTGTTTGTGCAGTGTGTCCAGGAAGCTTTTCTAACACAGTATGTAGATTGTCCGACCAGAGGAGGAGCAATATTGGATTTAGTACTTGGTAATGAACCAGGGCAAGTGGTAGATTTGTTAGTGGGGGGAGCATTTTGGAGATAGTGACCACAATTCTGTGACTTTTACTTCAGTAATGGAGAGGGATAGGTTACGTGCAATAGGGCAAGGTTTACAATTGGGGGAAGGGTAAATACGATGTTGTCAGACAAGAATTGAAGTGCATAAGTTGGGAACATAGGCCGTCAGGGAAGGACACAAGTGAAATGTGGAACCTGTTCAAGGAACAGGTACTACGTGTCCTTGATATGTATGTCGATGGTCGAGTGAGGGAACCATGGTTGACAAGAGAGGTTGAATGTCTTGTTAAGAGGAAAAAGGAGACTTATGTAAGGCTGAGGAAACAAGGTTCAGACAGGGCATTGGAGGGATACAAGATAGCCAGGAGGGAACTGAAGAAAGGGATTAGGAGAGCTAAGAGAGGGCATGAACAATCTTTGGCGGGTAGGATCAAGGAAAACCCCAAGGCCTTTTACACATATGTGAAATATGAGAATGACTAGAGCGAGGGTAGGTCCGATCAAGGACAGTAGCGGGAGATTGTGTATTGAGTCTGAAGAGATAGGAGAGGTCTTGAACGAGTACTTTTCTTCTGTATTTACAAATGAGAGGGGCGATATTGTTGGAGAGGACAGTGTGAAACAGATTGGTAAGCTCGAGGAAATACTTGTTAGGAAGGAAGATGTGTTGGGCATTTTGAAAAACTTGAGGATAGCCAAGTCCCCTGGGCCTGACGGGATATATCCAAGGATTCTATGGGAAGCAAGAGATGAAATTGCAGAGCCGTTGGCAATGATCTTTTCGTCCTCACTGTCAACAGGGGTGGTACCAGGGGATTGGAGAGTGGCGAATGTCGTGCCCCTGTTCAAAAAAGGGACTAGGGATAACCCTGGGAATTACAGGCCAGTTAGTCTTACTTCGGTGGTAGGCAAAGTAATGGAAAGGGTACTGAGGGATAGGATTTCTGAGCATCTGGAAAGACACTGCTTGATTAGGGATAGTCAGCACGGATTTGTGAGGGGTAGGTCTTGCCTTACAAGTCTTATTGAATTCTTTGAGGAGGTGACCAAGCATGTGGATGAAGGTAAAGCAGTGGATGTAGTGTACATAGATTTTAGTAAGGCATTTGATAAGGTTTCCCATGGTAGGCTTCTGCAAAAAGTAAGGAGGCATGGGATAGTGGGAAATTTGGCCAGTTGGATAACGAACTGGCTAACCGATAGAAGTCAGAGAGTGGTGATGGATGGCAAATATTCAGCCTGGATCCCAGTTACCAGTGGCGACCCGCAGGGATCAGTTCTGGGTCCTCTGCTGTTTGTGATTTTCATTAATGACTTGGATGAGGGAGTTGGAGGGTTGGTCAGTAAATTTGCAGACGATACGAAGATTGGTGGAGTTGTGGATAGTAAGGAGGGCTGTTGTCGGCTGCAAAGAGACATCGACAGGATGCAGAGTTGGGCTGAGAAGTGGCAGATGGAGTTTAACCCTGAAAAGTGTGAGGTTGTCCATTTTGTAAGGACAAATATGAATGCGGAATACAGGGTTAACGGTAGAGTTCTTGGCAATGTGGAGAATCAGAGAGATCTTGCGGTCTATGTTCATACATCTTTGAAAGTTACCACTCAAGTGGATAGAGCTGTGAAGAAGGCCTATGGTGTGCTCGCGTTCATTAACAGAGGGATTGAAGACTTCCGGGTGCGGCGATGACCAGCTATGTCGCACGTTTCGGCAGCTCCCGGTGAAACGGTCTTTTGGGCTCTTGATAGGAGCCCCAACGGCAATTTTGACGGCTAAAAACACTGTGATGTAAACCAGAAGGGAATCCCCCCTGGATACGGATGAAAAAAGGAGGAGAAAGTGGCCGGATTGCAGTGGATCCTTTAGAACAGCGGCAAGGAAGGCAAGCCAAAACCAAGATGGCGTCGGAAGGTGGCAGTTTAACATGGGGCCCTGAACAACAAGAGTTCTTGAAATGCTGTGTGGAAGAGCTCAAAAAGGAAATGAAGAAAGAGCTGTTGGCCCCGATACTACAGGCGATCGAAGGGCTAAAGGAGGAACAAAAGACCCATGAGCGGGAGCTTCGGGTCGTGAAGGCAAAGGCAGCCGAGAATGAGGACGACATACAGGGCCTGGTGGTGAAGACGGAGACGCAGGAGGCACATCAGAAACGATGTGTGGAAAGGTTGGAGACACTGGAGAACAACGCAAGGAGGAACAACCTGAGGATTCTTGGTCTTCCTGAAGGTGTGGAGGGAGCGGACGTCGGGGCATATGTGAGCACGATGCTGCACTCGTTAATGGGAGCGGAGGCCCCGGCGGGTCCGTTGGAGGTGGAGAGAGCATACCGAGTGATGGCGCGAGGGCCGAGAGCAGGAGAAATTCCCAGAGCTATAGTGGTGAGATTCCTCCGTTTTAAGGATAGAGAAATGGTCATTAGATGGGCAAAGAAAACTCGGAGCAGTAGATGGGAGAACGCGGTGATCCGCGTTTATCAAGACTGGAGTGCGGAGGTGGCGAGAAGGAGGGCGAGCTTTAATCGGGCCAAGGCGGTGCTTCATAAAAAGAAGATAAAATTTGGAATGCTGCAACCGGCAAGACTGTGGGTCACATATCGAGGGAGGCACCACGACTTTGAGACGGCGGATGAAGCGTGGACTTTTATTGTGGAAGAAAAACTGGAATGAGCGGGTTATTAAAAAGAACGTTTGAACAAAGTGGTGGGGCGAATGTGGGGGGCGAAGAGGGGGGTTAAAAAGGGGGGAAAGAGGAGTTTTATGTACTAATCCTGCGATGTGGTAACTTTTCTCTCTTCCACAGGTGGTGATGGGGGGAGGAGGGGAGGTGGAGGAGATGGGGTGTTGGCCATTGGGGGCGAGGCCAAGGGAGAAGCACGGGCTTGGTTCCCGCGCTATGATAATCATGGCGGGAATAGAGAAGCAGGAAGGAGGGGGCGTCGCACGGTGCGAGCCGAGGTCACGGGGGGAAGCCGAGGTCGGCCAGATTTTGCTAACTTCTGGGAGCAACATGGGGGGAGTAATTACGCTAGCGGGGGATCTAGCGGGGGGGGGGGGGGGGTGGGAGGGGGGAATTACTGGGTTGCTGCTGTTGGGGAGAGGGGGGAGCTGGTATGGGAGGGGATGGACGGGGGGGCACCGCCTGGGGGAGATACAGCTGCGTGGGAACCGGGTGAGGAGCTGGAAAAAGGTGATGGCTAATCGACAAGGGGGGGGGGTAGGAAGCCCCCCAACCCGGCTGATCACATGGAACGTGAGAGGGCTGAACGGGCCGATCAAGAGGGCACGGGTACTCGCACACCTTAAGAAACTTAAGGCAGATGTGGTTATGTTCCAGGAAACGCACCTGAAACTGATAGACCAGGTTAGGCTACGCAAAGGATGGGTGGGGCAGGTGTTCCATTCGGAGCTAGATGCGAAAAACAGGGGGGGTGGCTATATTAGTGGGGAAGCGGGTAATGTTCGAGGCAAAGACTATAGTGGCGGATAACGGGGGCAGATACGTGATGGTGAGTGGCAAACTACAGGGGGAGACGGTGGTTTTGGTAAACGTATATGCCTCGAACTGGGATGATGCCAATTTTATGAGGCGGATGCTAGGACGCATTCCGGACCGAGAGATGGGAAAGCTGATAATGGGGGGAGATTTTAATACGGTGTTGGAACCAGGGCTGGATAGGTCGAAGTCCAGGACTGGAAGGAGGCCGGCAGCAGCCAAGGTACTTAAAGATTTTATGGAGCAGATGGGAGGTGTAGACCCGTGGAGATTTAGCAGACCTAGGAGTAAGGAGTTCTCGTTTTTCTCCTATGTCCATAAAGTCTACTCGCGAATAGACTTTTTTGTGCTGGGAAGGGCGTTGATCCCGAAGGTGAGGGGAACGGAGTATACGGCTATAGCCATTTCGGATCACGCTCCACACTGGGTAGACTTGGAGATAGGGGAGGAAACAGGAGGGCGCCCACCCTGGAGAATGGACATGGGACTAATGGCAGATGAGGGGGTGTGTCTAAGGGTGAGGGGGTGCATTGAAAAGTACTTGGAACTCAATGATAATGGGGAGGTCCAGGTGGGAGTGGTCTGGGAGGCGTTGAAGGCGGTGGTTAGAGGGGAGCTGATATCAATAAGGGCACATAAAGGGAAGCAGGAGAGTAAGGAACGGGAGCGGTTGCTGCAAGAACTTTTGAGGGTGGACAGACAATATGCGGAAGCACCGGAGGAGGGACTGTACAGGGAAAGGCAAAGGCTACATGTAGAATTTGACTTGCTGACTACGGGCACTGCAGAGGCACAATGGAGGAAGGCACAGGGTGTACAGTACGAATATGGGGAGAAGGCGAGCAGGTTGCTGGCACACCAATTGAGGAAAAGGGGAGCAGCGAGGGAAGTAGGGGGAGTGAGGGATGAGGAAGGAGAGATGGAGCGGGGAGCGGAGAGAGTGAATGGAGTGTTCAAGACATTTTATAAAAAATTATATGAAGCTCAACCCCCGGATGGGAGGGAGAGAATGATGGGCTTCTTGGATCTGCTGGAATTTCCCAAGGTGGAAAAGCAGGAAAGGGTGGGACTGGGAGCACAGATCGAGGTAGAAGAAGTGGTGAAAGGAATTAGGAGCATGCAGGCGGGAAAGGCCCCAGGACCGGATGGATTCCCAGTCGAATTCTATAGAAAATATGTGGACTTGCTCGCCCCGGTACTGACGAGGACCTTTAATGAGGCAAAGGAAAGGGGACAACTGCCCCCGACTATGTCTGAAGCAACGATATCGCTTCTCTTAAAGAAGGAAAAGGACCCGCTACAATGCGGGTCCTATAGACCTATTTCCCTCCTAAATGTTGATGCCAAGGTCCTGGCCAAGGTAATGGCAATGAGAATAGAGGAATGTGTCCCGGGGGTGGTTCACGAGGACCAAACTGGGTTTGTGAAGGGGAGACAGCTGAACACGAATATACGGAGGCTGTTAGGGGTAATGATGATGGCCCCACCAGAGGGGGAAACGGAGATAGTAGTGGCGATGGATGCCGAGAAAGCATTTGATAGAGTGGAGTGGGATTATTTGTGGGAGGTGTTGAGGAGATTTGGTTTTGGAGAGGGGTATGTTAGATGGGTGCAGCTGTTGTATAGGGCCCCGATGGCGAGCGTGGTCACGAATGGACGGGGATCTGCATATTTTCGGCTCCATAGAGGGACAAGGCAGGGATGCCCTCTGTCCCCATTATTGTTTGCACTGGCGATTGAGCCCCTGGCGATAGCGTTGAGGGGTTCCAAGAAGTGGAGGGGAGTACTTAGAGGAGGAGAAGAACACCGGTTATCTTTGTATGCGGACGATTTGCTACTATACGTGGCAGACCCGGCGGAGGGGATGCCAGAAATAATGCGGATACTTGGGGAGTTTGGGGATTTTTCAGGGTATAAATTGAACATGGGGAAAAGTGAGTTGTTTGTGGTGCATCCAGGGGAGCAGAGTAGAGAAATAGAGGACCTACCGTTGAGGAAGGTAACAGGGGACTTTCGTTACCTGGGGATCCAGATAGCCAAGAATTGGGGCACATTGCATAGGTTAAATTTAACGCGGTTGGTGGAACAAATGGAGGAGGATTTTAAGAGATGGGATATGGTATCCCTGTCACTGGCAGGGAGGGTGCAGGCGGTTAAGATGGTGGTCCTCCCGAGATTCCTCTTTGTGTTTCAGTGCCTCCCAGTGGTGATCACGAAGGCTTTATTGAAAAGGATTGAAAAGAGCATCATGGGTTTTGTGTGGGCCGGGAAGACCCCGAGAGTGAGGAAGGGATTCTTACAGCGTAGCAGGGATAGGGGGGGCTGGCACTACCGAGCCTAAGTGAGTATTATTGGGCCGCTAATATTTCAATGGTGAGTAAGTGGATGGGAGAGGAGGAGGGAGCGGCGTGGAAGAGATTAGAGAGGGCGTCCTGTAGGGGGACTAGCCTACAGGCTATGGTGACAGCCCCATTGCCGTTCTCACCGAGGGACTACACCACAAGCCCGGTGGTGGTGGCTACACTGAAGATTTGGGGACAGTGGAGACGGCATAGGGGAAAGACTGGAGCCTTGGGGGGGGTCCCAGATAAGAAACAACCATAGGTTTGCCCCGGGGGGAATGGATGGGGGATATGGAATGTGGCAAAGAGCAGGAATAACGCAACTGAAAGATCTGTTTGTGGATGGGAAGTTCGCGAGTCTGGGAGCGCTGACCGAGAAATATGGGTTGCCCCAAGGGAATGCATTCCGGTATATGCAACTGAGGGCTTTTGCGAGGCAACAGGTGAGGGAATTCCCGCAGCTCCCGACACAAGAGGTGCAGGACAGAGTGATCTCAAAGACATGGGTGGGGGATGGTAAGGTGTCAGATATATATAGGGAAATGAGGGACGAATGGGAGACTATGGTAGATGAACTAAAAGGGAAATGGGAAGAAGAGCTGGGGGAGGAGATCGAGGAGGGGCTGTGGGCAGATGCCCTAAGCAGGGTAAACTCGTCGTCCTCGTGTGCCAGGCTAAGCCTGATTCAGTTTAAGGTATTACACAGGGCACATATGACTGGAGCACGGCTCAGTAAATTTTTTGGGGTGGAGGATAGGTGTGCGAGGTGCTCAAGAAGCCCAGCGAATCATACCCATATGTTTTGGTCATGCCCGGCACTACAGGGGTTTTGGATGGGGGTGACAAAGGTGCTTTCAAAAGTAGTGGGGGTCCAGGTCGAACCAAGCTGGGGGTTGGCTATATTTGGGGTTGCACAAGAGCCGGGAGTGCAGGAGGCGAGAGAGGCCGATGTTTTGGCCTTTGCGTCCCTAGTAGCCCGGCGTAGGATATTGCTAATGTGGAAAGAAGCCAAGCCCCCGGGGGTGGAGACCTGGATAAATGACATGGCAGGGTTTATAAAGCTAGAGCGGATTAAGTTCGTCCTAAGGGGGTCGGCTCAAGGGTTCACCAGGCGGTGGCAACCGTTCGTCGAATACCTCGCAGAAAGATAGATGGAATGGAAAAAAGAAGGCAGCAGCAGCAGCCCAGGATCGGGGGGGGGGGGGAGGGGGGGGGGGGGGGAAGGAACCAGAAGGACTCTCAGGGTTGTTAATATATACTGTATAATATGTATAGGTCGTTGCTACAGATAATTATATATTGGACTGTTAAATTATATTTTTGGAGAGTGTTACTTGTGATAAGGCAGTTGCCAAATAGGATTAGTTTTCATTTTTGTTATTTATTATTTATTCATTTTTTGTTTATAAAATAGGTCATTGTTATTTGTGTTGTTATAATATTGTGTAAAGGATGCACAATGTACTGTGTTGGTTGACCAAAGATTTTCAATAAAATATTTATTTAAAAAAAATACAGAGGGATTGAATTGAAGAGCCGTGAGGTGATGATGCAGCTGTACAAAACTTTGGTAAGGCCACATTTGGAGTACTGTGTACAGTTCTGGTCGCCTCATTTTAGGAAGGATGTGGAAGCTTTGGAAAAGGTGCAAAGGAGGTTTACCAGGATGTTGCCTGGATTGGAGAGTAGGTCTTACGAGGAAAGGTTGAGGGTGCTAGGCCTTTTCTCATTAGAACAGAGAAGGACGAGGGGCGACTTGATAGAGGTTTATAAGATGATCAAGGGAATAGATAGAGTAGACAGTCAGAGACTTTTTCCCCGGGTGGAACAAACCATTACAAGGGGACATAAATTTAAGGTGAAAGGTGGAAGATATAGGAGGGATATCAGAGGTAGGTTCTTTACCCAGAGGGTAGTGGGGGCATGGAATGCACTGCCTGTGGAAGTAGATGAGTCGGAAACATTAGGGACCTTCAAGCAGCTATTGGATAGCTGCATGGATTACGGTAAAATGATATAGTGTAGATTTATTGTGTTCTTAAGGGCAGCACGGGAGCATTGTGGATAACACAATTGCTTCACAGCTCCAGGGTCCCAAGTTCGATTCCGGCTTGGATCACTGTCAGTGCGGAGTCTGCACATCCTCCCCGTGTCTTTGAGTGCTATAGTGAGAGTTTGGTTACTGAGGGAGTACTGAATTTGGGTGTATTTGAGTGCGTGAGAGATTGGTGACTGAGGGAGTGCTGAATTTGGGTGTATTTGAGTGCGTGAGAGATTGGTGACTGAGGGAGTGCTGAATTTGGTGCATTTGAGTGCTATAGTGAGTGTTTGGTGACTGAGGGAGTACTGAATTTGGGTGTATTTGAGTGCGTGAGAGTTTGGTGACTGAGGGAGTGCTGAATTTGGGTGTATTTGAGTGCTATACTGTGAGTTTGGTGACTGAGGGAGTGCTGAATTTGGGTGCATTTGAGTGCGTGAGAGTTTGGTGACTGAGGGGGTGCTGAATTTGGGTGTATTTGAGTGCTATAGTGAGAGTTTGGTGACTGAAGGAGTACTGAATTTGGGTGCATTTGAGTGCTTAGTGAGAGTTTGGTGACTGAGGGAGTGCTGAATTTGGGTGCATTTTGAGTGCGTGAGAGTTTGGTGACTGAGGGAGTGCTGAATTTGGGTGTATTTGAGAGCTATAGTGAGAGTTTGGTGACTAATGGAGTACTGAATTTGGGTGCATTTGAGTGCTAGAGTGAGAGTTTGGTGACTGAGGGAGTGCTGAATTTGGTGCATTTGAGTGCTATAGTGAGTGTTTGGTGACTGAGGGAGTGCTGAATTTGCGTGTATTTGAGTGCTTTAGTGAGTGTTTGGTGACTGAGGGAGTGCTGAATTTGGGTGCATTTGAGTGCGTGAGAGTTTGGTGACTGAGGGAGTGCTGAATTTGGGTGTATTTGAGTGCTATAGTGAGAGTTTGGTGACTGAAGGAGTGCTGCATTTGGTGCATGTGAGTGCGTGAGACGTTGGTGACTGAAGGAGTGCTGAATTTGGGTGCATTTGAGTGCGTGAGAGTTTGGTGACTGAGGGAGTGCTGAATTTGGGTGCATTTGAGTGCGTGAGAGTTTGGTGACTGAGGGAGTACTGAATTTGGTACATTTGAGTGCTATCGTGAAAATTTGGTGACTGAGGGAGTGCTGAATATGGGTGTATTTGAGTGCGTGAGAGTTTGGTGACTGAGGGAGTGCTGAATTTGGGTGCATTTGAGTAGTGCGTGACAGCTGGTGACTGAGGGAGTGCTGAATTTGGGTGCATTTGAGTGCGTGAGACTTTGGTGACTGAAGGAGTGCTGAATTTTGGTGCATTTGAGTGCTATAATGAGAGTTTGGTGACTGAGGGAGTGCTGAATTTGGGTGTATTTGAGTGCTATAGTGAGAGTTTGGTGACTGAGGGAGTGCTGAATTTGGGTGTATTTGCGTGCGATAGTGAGAGTTTGGTGACTGAGGGAGTGCTGAATTTGGGTGCATTTGAGAGCTATAGTGAGAGTTTGGTGACTGAGGGAGTGCTTAATTTGGTGCATTTGAGTGCTATAGTGAGAGTGTGGTGACTGAGTGAGTGCTGAATTTAGGTGTATTTGAGTGCTATAGTGAGAGTTTGGTGACTGAGGTACTGCTGAATTTGGGTGCATTTGAGGGCGTGAGAGTTTGGTGACTGAGGGAGTGCTGAATTTGGGTGCATTTGAGTGCTATAGTGAGAGTGGTGACTGAGGGAGTGCTGAATTTGGGTGCATTTGAGTGCTATAGTGAGAGTTTGGTGACTGAGGGACTGCTGAATTTGGGTGTATTTAAGTGCGTGAGAGTTTGGTGACTGAGGGAGTGCTGAATTTGGGTGCATTTGAGTGCGTGAGAGTTTGGTGACTGAGGGAGAGCTGAATTTGAGTGCATTTGAGTGCTATAGTGAGAGTTTGGTGACTGAGGGAGTGCTGAATTTGGGTGTATTTGAGTGCGCGAGAGTTTGGTGACTGAGGGAGTGCTGTATTTGGGTGCATTTAAGTGCTATATTGAGAGTGTGGTGACTGAGGGAGTTTTGAATTTGGGTGTATTTGAGTGTGTGAAAGTGTTGTTACTGAGGGAGTGCTGAATTTGCTGCATTTCAGTGCTAAAGTAAGAGTGTGGTGACTGAGGGAGTTAGGTGAGGAGGGAGTAAGGTGCTCCTTTCATTACATTTCCTACATTTCCGCAAAGAGCGTGAAGGGAGCCAGGTGTTTACAGAGAGTGTAGCTGACTGGGAGCAGAGTCGGAGGGCGGAGATCCAGTTGGTCCACAGGGCAGCTATATTCTGTGAGGTAAGAGGGGATGGAGGCTAGGCCAGTTGCATGCTCCTCCTGTAGGATGTGGGTGGTGAGGGATACCACCGGTGTCCCTGCTGACTATACCTGCGGGAAGTGCACCCAACTCCAGCTCCTCAGAGACCGTGTTAGGGAACTGGAGCTGGAGCTGGATGAATTTCGGATCATCCGGGAGGCAGAGGGGGATATAGAGAAGAGTGACAGGGAGGTAACCACGCCCAAGGTACAGGACAAGAGTAGCTGGGTTACAGCCAGGGGAAGGAAAGCGAACGGGCAGACAGTGCAGGAATCCCTCGTGGCCGTTCCCCTTCAAAACAAGTATACTGTTTTGGTTGCTGTTGGGGGGGGGGTGATCTACCGGGGGAAGGCCCTAGCGGCCAGGTCTCTGGCACTGAGTCTGGCTCCGAGGCTCAGAAGGGAAGGGGGGAGAATAGAAAAGCAATAGTGATAGGAGACTCAATGGTTAGGGGAATAGATAGGAGATTCTGTGGTCACAAGCGAGACTCCCGGAAGGTATGTTGCCTCCCGGGTGCCAGGGCCAGGGATGTCTCTGATCGAGTCTACAGGATTCTTAAGGGGGAGGGGGAGCAACTAGAAGTCATGGTGCACATAGGCACCAACGACATAGCGAAGAAAAGGGATGAGGATCTAAAAAGTGATTTTAGGGAGTTAGGTTGGAAGCTAAAGAGCAGGCCAAGCAGAGTAGTGATCTCAGGATTGCTACCGGTGCCACGTGTAAGTGAGGCAAGGAACAGAGAGCGAGTGCAGCTGAACATGTGGCTACAGGGCTGGTGCAGGAGGGAAGGCTTCAGATATGTGGATCATTGGGGTATCTTCTGGGGAAGGTGGGACCTGTACATGAAGGATGGATTGCACCTAAACTGGGAGGGGCACCAATATCCTGGGCGTGAGGTTTGCTAGAGCTCTTCGGGAGGGTTTAAACTAGTTTGGCAGGGGGGTGGGAACCAGAGCTATGGATTAGAGGATAGGGTAGCTGTTGAACAGGCAGAAATAGTATGCAGCTAGTCTGTGAGGAAGGATACACAGTTGATAGGGCAAAGTTGCACTCAGTGGAATGGGTTAAAGTGTGTCTGTTTCAATGCAAGGAGTGTCAGGAATAAGGGAGATGAACTTAGAGCATGGATCAGTACTTGGAACTACGATGTTGTGGCCATTACGGAGACATGGATTTCACAGGGGCAGGAATGGTTGTTAGATGTTCCGGGGTTTAGATGTTTTCAGAAGAATAGGGAGGGAGGTAAAAGAGGAGGCGGAGTGCACTGTTAATTAGGGAGTGCACCACAGCTGCAGAAAAGGAGGTAGTCGAGGAGAGTTTGTCTACTGAGTCAGTATGGGTGGAAGTCAGAAACAAGAAAGGAGCAGTCACTTTATTGGGAGTTTTCTATAGACTCCCCAATAGCAGCAGAGAGATGGAGGAACAGATTGGGCGGCAGATCTTGGAAAAGTGCAGAAGTGACAGATTTGTTGTCATGGGTGACTTCAACTTCCCTAATATTGACTGGAACCTCCTTAGTGCAAAGGGTATGGATGGAGCAGATTTTGTCAGGTGTGTACAGGAAGGATTCCTGACTCAATATGTAAATAGGCCGACTAGGGGGGAGGCCATATTGGACTTGGTGCTCGGCAAGAACCAGGCCAGGTGTCAGATGTCTCGGTGGGGGAGCATTTCGGTGACAGTGACCACAACTCCTTGACCTTTACCATAGTCATGGAGAGGGATAGGAACAGACAGTAGGGGAAGGTATTTAATTGGGGGAGGGGGAATTATACTGCTATTAGACAGGAGCTGAGGAGCATCAAGTGGGAACAGTTGTTCTAGGGAAATGTACAACAGTAATGTGGGGATTGTTTAAGGAGCACTTGCTGCGAGTGCTGGATAGTTTTGTCCCACTGAGACGAGGAAGGAATGATAAGGTGAAGGAGCCTTGGATGACAAGAGAAGTGGAGCTTCTAGTCAAGAGGAAGAAGGAAGCTTACGTAAGGTTGAGGAAGCAAGGATCTGACTTGGCTCTAGAAGGTTACAAGGTAGCCAGGAAGGAACTCAGAAATGGACTGAGGAGAGCTAGAAGGGGGCATGAAAAAGCCCTGGCGGGAAGGATTAGGGAAAACCCCAAGGCGGGTCTACACGTATGTGAGAAATAAGAGGATGATCAGAGTGAGAGTCGGGCCGATCAGGGATAGTGGAGGGAACTTGTGCCAAGAGTCGGAAGAGATGGGGAGGCCCTAAATGAATACTTTGCTTCAGTATTCACTAGAGGGACCTTGTTGCTCATGAGAACAGTGTGAACCAGGTTAATAGACTCGAACAGGTTGATATTAAGGAGGATGTGCTGGAAATTTTGAAAAGCATCAGGATAGATAAGTCCCCAGGGCCAGACGGGAAATACCCAAGGTTACTGCGGGAAGCGAGGGAGGAGATTGCTGCACCATTGCCGGTGATCTTTGCGTCCTCACTCTCCACTGGAGTAGTACCGGATGGTTGGAGTAAGGCGAATGTTGTTCGCCTGTTCAAGAAAGGGAATAGGGAAATCCCTGGGAATTACAGACCCATCAGTCTTACGTCTGTGGTGAGCAAAATATTGGAAAGGATTCTGAGAGATAGGATTTATGATTATTTAGAAAAATATAGTTTACTTAAAGATAGTCAGCATGGCTTTGTGAGGGGCAGGTCATGCCTCACAAGCCTCATTGAATTCTTTGAGGATGTGACGAGACACATTGATGAAGGTCGGGCAGTGGATGTGGTGTATATGGATTTCAGTGAGGCATTTGATAAGCTTCCCCATGGTAGGCTCATTCAGAAAGTTAGGGGGCATGGGATACAGGGAACTTTGGCTGTCTGGTTACAGAATTGGCTGGCCGAAAGAAGACAGCGAGTGGTAGTGGATGGAAAGTATTCCGCTGGAGGTCGGTGACCAGTGGTGTCCAGCAAGGATCTGTTCTGGGACCTCTGCTCTTTGTGGTTTTTATAAATGACTTGGATGAGGAAGTGGAAGTGTGGGTTAGTAAGTATGCCGATGACACGAAGGTTGGGGGAGTTGTAGCTAGTGTTGAGGGTTGTTGCAGGTTACAACAGGACATTGACAGGATGCAGAGCTGGGCTGAGAAGTGGCAGATGGAGTTCAACCTCGATAAATGGGAAGTGATTCATTTTGGAAGGTCGAATTTGAAGGCTGAATACAGGATTAAAGGCAGGATTCTTGGAAGTGTGGGGTAACAGAGGGATCTTGGGGTCCACGGACATAGATCACTCAAAGTTGCCACCCAGGTTGATAGGGTTGTGAAGAAGGCGTATGGTGTGTTGGTTTTCATTAACAGGGGGATTGAGTTTAAGAGCCGCGAGGTTTTGCTGCAGCTTTATAAAACCCTAGTTAGACCACACTTGGAATATTGTCTCCAGTTCTGGTTGCCTCATTATAGGAAGGATGTGGATGCTTTGGAGAGGGTGCAGAAGAGATTTACCAGGGTGCTGCCTGGACTGGAGGGCACGTCTTATGAAGAAAGGTCGAGGGAGCTAGGGCTTTTCTCACTGGAGCGAGGAAGGCAGAGCGGTGACTTGATAGAGGTGTACAAGGTGATGAGAGGCATGGAGAGAGTGGATATCCAGAGACTTTTCCCCAGTGCGGAAATGGCTGTCACGAGGGGACATAATTTTAAGGTGATTGGAGGAAGGTATAGGGGAGATGTCAGAGGTTCTTTACACCGAGGCTGGTGGGTGTGTGGAACGCACTGCCAGCAGAGGTGGTGGAGTCAGAGTCATTCGGGACATTTAAGCGACTCTCGGACAGGCACATGGACAGCAGTAAATTGAAGGGGTGGAGGTTAGGTTGATCTTAGATTAGGATAAATGGTCGGCACAACATCGTGGGCTGAAGGGCCTGCACTGTGCTGGACTGTTCTATGTTCTGTGTTCTATCTCCACACTCAGTTTGATATTTCACTGCTGTGTTTCGGGCCCAGTTCATAGTCAGTTCTGACCAATAACGGCCGGGGCTCCACCTTGGGAACTGATGAGAAAGGTCTCGAGGGGGGAAACACTCCAGTTGTTCTCTCGATGGTGTCCACTGGGATCAGCTGGTTGAGGCCACTCGCCAAACAGCCCCTGCTGTCCCACTCCACACCATCGGCTGAAACCCACCCAGTAACCAACCAATGTGTACTGAGGTGTCGCAGAACGTGGGGAAGGAGTCCTACCCTGGCACCGCTGACTGGGAGATGTCCTCGCCCACTGGTGCCAGTCTCGGGCTAATTTCTCCAGGCACGTCAGGTGGTGTTGGGCCGTCCTTCACCACAGACACCCGCTGTGCACCCCGTGCCCCCCCCCCCCCCCCCCCGAGGTGACACCAGCCCGGGGACAGAGGTCACCAGTTGGAGCCGGCACATTTGGTGTCAGCGCCCTCTGGGCGACCCTTTTTTGGGGGCGATTTCCGCATGACAGAGAACAGTCACAGGTCTCTGGCAAACTTCTTCAAATCTGTGTCTTCACCACTGTGGAATCACCTTCCCATTTGCTGAGGGTCCTCCAGGCTACCCCAGGGAGGAGGGGGTCCGTACACCTCAGTGCCACCTCTTCCAAATGGCAGGGGGCCGAGTGTCTCTCTCCACCGATACTGGTGTCCACGAACCCGGAGCTGAAACGACCGCCCTCACCTCTCTTTCCGGGGATTCTTGACCATAACTTCCAGGCTCCCCGGTGTCGTATTTCGGGAATACCCCAACGATGTGCTGGGGAATCCAGCTCCCAATTGGATGCCCCGTCCCAGACTAAGACCCACCCCTAAACCGACCCCCACCTCGGATTCCAACTCTGAATGTTGGCGTCTTGGAGAACAGAGGCAGTGAGGATTCTCGACATTGACAGAGCGACCACCAGGTTTCTCTCAATGTGGCTTGCTCTCATTCTCAGAGGAACCTTCTCCTCGAGGCCATTCTGGCTGCTGTGGTCCTGGCCTCTGGGGCTGAGCCGAGGGAGGGGGCTGGTCCTCCAGAAGGATTATCGTCGCGGAGATCTCTCCGGTGGAACCTTCTGGGCGGCCATCACTCTGCCAGCGATGTTTCCACAGCCCACAGCTCCCTCTCTTCTTTTCTTTTGAACAGCATCTGAACAAGAACTGGTAGTCTTTGGGGGGGGGGGGGGGGTTGGGATGGGGAGGGGATGAATGGGTGGAGTGTTGGTGCAACAGCCACCATTCTCTCCAGAGTACCAACAAGAGGCTCCTGGGACACTATCTGGTGCGCACCACACACGTGCTCTGGTGCAGCAGGTGGGGGTAGGAACACTCGAGGGGCCGGACGGTCGGAGGACAGTCCGACCCCAGGGACTAGCTGCCGTCCAGACGGGTCTCGGGCTTCTAGAACGGACAATCCCATCGATTGTGGAGATGCAATCACAGAGCCAGGGACTACATGACGGGTTGTCGGTGAGCATCCAGTACCTGCAGGTGGAGGAGTCCAACCGCGAGCAGGGGCAGGAGGTGGTGCCGGCAACACGTGCCACCCAGGCCAACACCTCACTGGTGGCATCGCGGTGGAGGCCTTGGGGGTGAAGGCTTCGGCTATGGGTCAGCATGTCCAAGGCCTGGGGCATTGTGTGCAAGCGCTGGCCGAGGCCCAGGACAGCCGTGTGCCAGAGCCACCTGGACAGCGGTGCGCCTGAGCGTGGCCCAGTCACAGCAGCCCATGGCTGAGAAAGTGGGCGGCATTGCCCAGGCGCTGGCACCATGACGCAGTCACTGCCAGGCGCAGGTGGTCCACTCCCTGTGCCCCAGGGCCGCAAGAGGCGGCCCTCCAGGACCGGAAGTGCCAAGTGGCAGGGGGAGCGTCGGGGATGGCTCCACAAGCACCCCCCATCCCCTGGAGTAGCCCAGGGGCCATCGGGCACCCCGAGGGAGAAGGAGGCGATGGGGCCCGTGTCGGTGACTCCCGCTGGGGAGGATCCGCAACACCGCAGCACTTCAGACCCTCCCCCCCCCCCACCAAACCCGGGCAGCGGGCAGAACAGGGCGGCATCACACCACCTGGGACACCCGAGCAGCAGCCGGGACCATCCAGGCCCAGTTGCCCCAGAGGACGGACACCAACAACTCAAATCTGGACTGAAACTGGACAGTGGAGCCACTGGGAATGGGGCGGGGGGGGGGGCGGGGGGGAGAGAGGATCAGTGGGTTGCGTGTTCCTCAGGGGTTGGCGTTACAGACGTCAGGCTCTCCAGTGAATGCTGTGATATGGGCGGTGAGTGGAGCGAGGTCACATTCAGGATTAATGGGATTCGAGGTGATTGGATGTAATTGTGGTCACTGGGTATTTCCACAGGCTCGGAGGGTGAATGCTGTGAGGACATTGACCACTTTCAGACGCGGTGCAGAGTAAGTCAGTTGGCCTATTATGTATTTTCTTTTATTCCCTTTTCTTCCCATGTACTTAATGATCTGTTGAGCTGCTCGCAGAAAAATACTTTTCCCTGTACCTCGGTAAACAATAAACAAATCCAATCCAATCCAATCCAGTGTGGCTGTAGACAGGCAATGTTGACACTAGACGGAGATGTTGACAAACAGTGTGGAGTGGGACCCCCCTCCTGGCTCCCTTTCCTTCATTGCTTCCCATTGGTGCTTGGAGGACAGGGTGGGGGTGATACTCTTGTTGCTGGCGCAGGTGGTACAACAGTTGTTGTCTCTCTCAGCTGCCCCGTCGTTCATCTTTCGGAGTGAATGGCCCACATTGGGGGAGGGTCCCGAATCCCTTCCCGACACTGGAGAGTGGTGGTTAGCAGGTCGGTCAGATCACCGGACAATCACCAGTCTGCTGGGGGAGTTTGTATTCCAGCGTCATCCACACACTCGCTGGACACCGGGCCTCGGGCGGAGAAGGATGGATCCGACAAGGGAAGAGAATCCAGCTCCCAGCATAACTGAAGGGGTGTCACTATTAGTGCTTCAGACAAAGGAGAACCCAGAGTTTTGGTTCAAACTGAGGCAACACAGATGTGGAAACATCTGCTCGACATCTTCAAACCATCGGTGAATGTTGGGCTTGTGAATGCTGGAACAGAGCTGGACTGCAGATAATTGGGGACCAGGCTCCCAGGAGGCCCGTGTGTTCAGATGTGTCGGAGAAACTAGTGGGAAAATGTCGGGAAGCATTAACCAATCCTGGCCAGTGTGATCTCCGGGACTCGTTTCGATCGCCACAAGGGGTCGGAGAGGAATTTCCCAGAATTTTTTCCCATATTGGCCCTGGGTTTTTAACTCTGGTTTTTCGCCTCTCCCTGGAGATCACATGGTCCGGATTGGGGCGTGGGGGAGGGATTAGTCGGTATGTTGTAGTGAATCAGGCATTGCGGTTATTGTGGGAGAAGTGAGATGGCGCAGAGAGAGAGAGGCAGCTGTCTGTCCATCCATTAACCTTTCAAATTTCATTATTTACACAATTCAAATCTGAAAATAAATCTGGACTGAAATTGGACAAAGGTTCCTGTGTGTGTTCTGATTATTGCGCGGGTCACAGCGAGGGACTGAAATGGGAAGCACCGAGTTCTCCTGGTCTTCAGACACCGACTGGGCGGGGTTTTTAAAAATGTATTTTATTACAACATGTATCAAACCAGGTTCCACCGAATAAAAACCCCGTGAAACATGGTTCCCAACAATCAACGATACAGCCTGCACAGATTTCCCCCTTTTTCCCCCCCCGCCCCCGCCCCCCCCCCCCCCCCTCCACGACGAACGGCTCCTCAAACTCGGTCACAAACATCCCCCACCTTTCCTCAAACCCCCCCTGCTGAGCCACTTAACTCATACTTTATCTTCTCTAACCGCAGGAAGTCGTACAGGTCACCCAACCAAGCCGCTACCCCCGGTGGCGATGCCGACCGCCACTCCAGTAAAATTCGCCGCCGTGCAATCAGAGAGGCGAAGGCCACGACATCGGCCTTCCTCCTCTCCATGAGCTCCGGCTTCTCTGAAACCCCAAATATCGCCACCAAAGGGTCCGGGTCCACCTCCACTATCCTGGCTAAGTTAGAAGTTTTACAACACCAGGTTAAAGTCCAACAGGTTTGTTTCGAATCACTAGCTTTCAGAGCGCTGCTCCTTCCTCAGGTGAATGAAGAGGTCTGTTCCAGAAACATATATATAGACAAATTCAAAGATGCCAGACAATGCTTGGAATGCGAGCATTAGCAGGTGATTAAATCTTTACAGATCCAGAGATGGGGTAACCCCAGGATAAAGAGGTGTGAATTGTATCAAGCCAGGACAGTTGGTAGGATTTCGCAGGCCAGATGGTGGGGGATGAATGTAATGCGACATGAATCCCAGGTCCCGTTTGAAGCCGTACTCATGCGCGGAATTATAGCCGAGTTCCGCACACATGAGTACGGCCTCAACTGGGACCTTGGATTCATGTCGCATTACATTCACCCCCCCCCACCATCTGGCCTGGGCTTGCTCACCCCAGTCCAACGCCGGCATCTCCACATCATATCCTGGCTAAGATAGCGAACACTCCCGGCCAGAGTCTTCCCAATTTTTTGCATCCCCAAAACATGTGCGCGTGATTCGCTGGCCCCCGCCCACACACCTTCACCGTGGACTGCACCACTCGGCTCCCTGAATACCTACTTGGAGCCATTGGCAATGCTGCCGTCACCATAGCCCTCAAACTAGACCCCTGACAAGATTCCTCCTCCATCCTAACCCACTCTACCCCTTCTTTCCACCGCCGCCGCACATTGTCCACATTCGCCGCCCAATAATGATGAAGCAAGTTCGGCAACGCCAACCCTCCCCCCCTGCTGCCTCTGTAGCAGAGTACTGGGTGGTTTTTGATCAGTTATGGTGAGTGTGTCTGGCAACGCCAACGTTTATTGCCCATCGCTAATTGGCCTTGTTACCACCTTGTTGACTTCACCTGAATGGCTTATTGGGTCATTTCAGAGGGCGGTTAATGGCCACCCACATTGCTGTGGGTCTGGAGTCACGTGTAGGCCAGACCGGGGGAAGGACGGCAGATTTCCTTCGCTAAAGGACATTAGTGAAGCAGATGGGTAGTTTGAAGGCCATCGCAATACTAGCTTTGTAATTTCAGATTTTGATTTTATTAATGGGGATAAATGCCACGGTGAGATCTGAACTCATATCTGGATCATTCATTCAGGTCTTCACATTATTCCTTCAGTCACATAACCCCGGTGCTTCTGTATTGCCCTGAGGTTCAGCGACTGATTGGGTGGATTCTCTGACTCACAGACCAGGTAGGTCCCAGAGTCAATCTCCAGTCTGTACACACAAACTGTACATCAGCTCCATCAAGCTCACCCTGCCCTGTATCGTATAACCTCCCGCACACCCATCCCATCTACCAATAACACTGTCCCTTGGAACAGAGAAATCGGTGACCAATTCAGGAAAGTGCTCAGAGTTATTGCTCTCCCCACCCCCCGAGGCTGCAGGAGAGGGAGGACTTTGTTACTCTCGATACAACCTATCCTAAACTGATGGCTAACTCCCACTAACCAGCAGCCTCCTCGCAGGAAGTTATCAAGTTCCCCTGCCAAAGGCCTGTACTGAGCCCCCACTCACCGGGTGTTGCATGTGTTTGAACCGGAGGGTGGCCACTCCGTGATGGAGTGGGATAGCACCAAAGGGGACCATTCTGGAATTATATTCCCCAGGTCACATCTGTGCCAAACCATTCCAGAACTCCCAAGGGATCATAAAATCAACCCCCTCTCACCACTGTTGAAATAACAGGCGAAGAGCATCATCATGATAGTGTGATTTGACATTGAATGGCGTGGTGTTTACAAGACAGAATGTGACCCATTCAGCTTTGTGCCAGTCTATCTGCCCTGCGCAGTGTCTCTCTCTCTCTCTGTCTCTCTCTCTGTCTTTCCCGTCTTCATGTGACCTCTCCCTCACTGTATTTGCCACATTCGTCTCCCTCCGCTCCCCGTGGCCAAGTTTGAGACTCTCCGCCAATCTTGTTGCAACAACGTCCAGGAATTCCATCACCATCCACGCCATCAGAGTCCAGGGCAATCCTCAGACATTGGCAAGCCCACAATTCACAATCGCAGAACTGATTAGGGCAGCAGGGCGGCGCAGTGGTTAGCACTGCTGCCTCACTGCGCCAGGGTCCTGGGTTCGATCCCGGCCTCAGGGGACTGTCCTGTGCGGAGTCTGCACGTTCTCCCCGCCTGCGTGGGTTTCCTCCGGGTGCTCCAGTTTCCTCCCACAAGTCCAAAGATGCCCGGGTTAGGTGGGGTTACTGGGTTGGGGTGGGAGTGTGGGCCTAGGTAGGGTGCTCTTTCAGAGGGTCAGTGCAGACTCAATGGGCCGAATGGCCTCCTTCTGCACTGTCGGGATTCTCTGATTTGTTGATGGGTCTAACCTCTCTCCTTATATTTCACTCCCAATCAGTAATAGGAGCAGGAGGGGCCATTCAGCCCATCTAACCTACTTCGCCATTCAGTAAGGCCATGACTAATCTGATCTCAACTCCACCTTCCTGTCGACCCCCACACAACCTGTGACTCCCGTGTCTATCCGAAATCTGTGCCACTCAGCCTGGGGGAAGGTCAGTGAGGCAGCCTCCTCCACTGTCAGGGAATGACAATTCCCAAGAACGAGCCTCGCAGAATAAATCCCTCCTCAAATAAGGAGACCAAAACCGTACACAGTCGTTCAGCTGTGTTCCTGGGCAGCTGCTGCAAGACCTCCCTACTTGTATATTCCATTCCCTTTGCAACATCGGCTGACATTCCGAATTATACTGGTTCTGGAGGCTTGTTGTATTTCTGTGATTCTAATACACACACCGTCGGATCCCTCTGTGTCCCAGCTGTCTACCCTCTCTCTCCAGTATGACCCTACACTGTGTCTCCATGCTTCCTCACAAAGTGAACAAGCTCACATTTTCCCACATTAAACTCCATCCGTACGTTTTTTATAACATTCTTTTTGTGTCCCCCTCGCCACTTTCTCTCCTGCCTTCACATCATCGGTGAACTCGCCCACCCCACAACCGCCATTCGAGTCATTGATAGGAATTGTGAGCTGTTGAGGCCCCGACGGCGCATTCCACAGGTGGCAACTCGTCACCCCCCGCGGGGAGTGACCAATTCACCCTCTCGCCGTCCCATTAGATCACCAATCCTCTCTCCGGGCGCATAAGTCACCTCCAACACCGCAAACTCTAATCTTCCGCACCTCTGTGCTTGGAACCAGACCCAATGCCTCGCGGAAATCTAAAGGCCACCCACGTTTCTCGGTTCCCCCACCGTGCTTTGTTACCTCCTCAAGAAAACACATTTGTCGACCGCAATTTCCCTTTCACAGAACCATGTTGACTCTGCCCGATTGCGTTCCGGTTTTCCACCCGCTCTGCTTCCACTTCCTTTGGAATGGATTGTCTGTCATCCCAGTGACAGAGGTTAGGCAAACTGGCTTATTGATTCCCCGCTCTCGGTCTCCCTCCTTTCTGAAGCAAGAGGCGCGACATTTGTATTTTTCCAAAACCTTGGCAGATTCTATCCCATTGCATCCACTCCCTCTGAAGCCAATTCTTGTGGGACTCTGGGATGCAGACTATTGGGTGCAGGGTAACTGACAACCTTCAATCCCATCACTTTTCCCATCACATTTACTGGTGGCTCTAAGTTCCTCCCTCTCTCTGCCCTCTGCGATTCTCCACTGTTCTCACGATGTCTTTTGTGCATTCCAGTGTGAAGACAGGCACAAAATACTTGCTGGAAGCCTCCGTCGCTGCCTCGCTTTCCTTTATTAATTCCCCAGTCTCGCTCTCTAATATTCACTCAAAAGCTCCCGCCCTGCCTTCTCACCCGCTGGTGGAAGCTGGCAGTTGCTGTCTGCTTTCGTGTCTCCCGACAAGAGGCCGTGGAAAGATTGTGTCGGCCTGGCTTGGCTCCCGCGCCTTGGGGCCCGTCAGGCTGGGGCTCCCTGGGACTTGCAGACGAGGCAGGGGAGGTGGCGAGCTGCTGCGAGGCGGGGTGACCTCAATCATGGATTCATTCCAGGCCCTGGCTGATTAGCCTGCCTGAAAAGAAACGAGACGTCGGGTTCTGGAATGTTCCAGCAACAATCCGCACAGCTGCTGGGCAAGCAGGAGCAATTCCACCTTACTTTTCCCCTCCCTCCATGATTAGCCTTGGGGGTCTCGCTGTCGAATTGTGGGGGAGGGGGAGGGGAGGCGGGGGAGCACACAATTGTTCACTCACCGATATTGGCGCTGGTGTGTCCACAGACGTACCGCCACCGTGGTGAAGGTGACAAAGGACCTTTTTGACAGGTCAGCACGCAGCCTTCGAGGGAATTTTTTTTTCCTCTTCTGAGGATTGCGGGTCAGAGGTCAACGTCCAAATCGGGAAAGGCTCCGCCGAATCCTGCTGCAGTTCCTGGAAGCCCTGGCAGAGAGACTTCATTACAACCAGAGACAGAGTAACAGATTAACCCAAGTTGTTGGCAACTCCAGCAAAACCCAGCAGTTTCAGCTGAGAAAATCTGCACCCACATTCTCATCTTCAACCTCCCTCCCTGGGAATTCTTGCCCCCCCCCCCCCCCCCCCCCCCCCACCCCCCCACCCTCTCTGTGAGTCTTCAAACCTGTCACATCTCCAACCTTCCAATGGAAGGTCTCGGAGCTGGAACGTTAACTCTGGCCGGAATCCTCCCGTCGCCGCGGTCCGCTTTCCCCGCCGGGAGCGCACCTCCGTGCGTGGGTTTCCCAGCAGCGAGGGGGGGCTTCAACGGGAAATCCCACTGACGAGCGGTGGGGACAGAGAATCCCGCCCCCTGTCAGCGAGCGGCGAGTGTCAGAGAACCACGCGGCTGGGGACTCGGGAAACCCCCCCCCCCCCTGTCAGCGAGCGGCGAGTGTCAGAGAACCACGCGGCTGGGGACTCGGGAAACCCCCCCCCCCCTGTCAGCGAGCGGCGAGTGTCAGAGAACCACGCGGCTGGGGACTCGGGAAACCCCCCCCCCCTGTCAGCGAGCGGCGAGTGTCAGAGAACCACGCGGCTGGGGACTCGGGAAACCCCCCCCCCCCCCTGTCAGCGAGCGGCGAGTGTCAGAGAACCACGCGGCTGGGGACTCGGGAAACCCCCCCCCCCCTGTCAGCGAGCGGCGAGTGTCAGAGAACCACGCGGCTGGGGACTCGGGAAACCCCCCCCCCCCCTGTCAGCGAGCGGCGAGTGTCAGAGAACCACGCGGCTGGGGACTCGGAAAATCCCCCCCCTCCCGTCAGCGAGCGGAGAGTATCAGAGAACCACGCGGCTGGGGACTCGGAAAATCCCCCCCCCTTTCAGCGAGCGGAGAGTGTCAGAGAACCACGCGGCTGGGGACTCGGAAAATCCCCCCCCCCTGTCAGCGAGCGGCGAGTGTCAGAGAACCACGCGGCTGGGGACTCGGGAAATCACGCACCCTCCCCCCCGTCAGCGAGCGGCGAGTGTCAGAGAACCACGCAGCTGGGGACTCGGAAAATCCTGTTTCACTCCCTCTCCACAGATGCTGCCACACCTGCTGGGTTTTTACAGCATTTTTTATTGTTAGTTTGTGCAGTATTAAGCTTTCTGTTTATTTAAGCGTGTGGCGTGCTGTGATCCCGTTATTCACTGAATGAGTAAACTCACACTGAGTCCACCTTTTCATGGCTTTTCCAACACGCGCCTGTGCTTTATTGCAGCAGGGTCCAGGGAGATTTGGAAGCCTGTTGATGTTCACAACCTTTACAATCCTCATCACAACCAACTGCTCCCGCACAGCACCTTCCAAACTCGGCATCTCTGCCACCCGAAAGGACAACGGCAGCAGATACCCGGGGACCCCACCACCTGGAGGTTCCCCTCCGAGCTACACATCATCCCGACTTGGAAATATATCGGCCGTTCCTTCGCTGTCGCTGGGGCAACATCCTGGAACCCCCTCCCTAACAGCACAGTGCTGTACCTACACCACAGGGACTGCAGCGGTTCCAGAAGGCTGCTCACCATTGTCATAATATCCACTCATGTATATGGGGTGCAGACAGGCAGTGATTGACACACAGGATGTCCAGTAAGCACACAGAACAGCGCAGCCAATCACCAGACAGGACACCACCACTATAAAGCCAGAGGGCACTAGGTTTCCCGCTCTCTCGGGACCCAGCCACTGAGACAGTCAGAGTCCACGAGCTAACACAGTGCAAACACCATGCGGTAGCTAGTAAGTCTGGTCAGGCTAATAAGAGGTCTCCAGTCAGTTCAGTATAGTGTCGACCCACAGCTGAATATGTATATCAGTTCTATCGTTGAATAAAACAGTGTTGGATCTTCTGCAGTGTTAGACGTCTGTTTCTAGCTTCCCTGCATCGAGTGCAGTCCACATCGAACCAACCTGCCTAACACATCAACCACCACCTTCTCAAGGGGCAATTAGGGATGGGGAACGAATGCCGGCCTAATGTAGCGACGCCCACCTCTCAGAATGAAGATTTTCAGAGCTACGCAACTTGGTTCTTGAACAGGGAATGTCCTGTTCTTTCAGGAGCCTGATCCCTGTACAGAGATGCTGTAACTTCTGCTTGCCACCTTGACAGTTAAGGCAATGATTCTTTCATTGCTGGTCTGGCCAACATTTGTCACCCATCCCGGATTGCCCTCGAGTAGAGTTAGCCTCTTGAACTGCAGTGGCCCCATCTGGTGCGGACGGATGCGTCGTGCTGTTTGGGAGGAGTCTTGACATCCGATCTCATATTACAGGCCCTCTGCATTTGAAAAGCCAATCATTCACTTCTGCAAAACGTTATCAATCCTGTTGTTTACGGACTCTTGCGCCACAGATCGCCGTGAGTTAAACAGGCCAGGAATAATACTTTCCCGCTGCCTTTCATAGATTCCTCAAAGTGCTTCACACCTGGAATGTAAAACCAAGAGAACTCCGAAATGAAGGGTAGATGGCGGTGCGGTGGCACAGTGGTTAGCACTGTTGCTTCACAGGGCCAGGGTCCCAGGTTCGATTCCCCGCTGGGTCACTGTCTGTGCGGAGTCTGCACGTTCTCCCCGGGTCTGCGTGGGTTTCCTCCGGGGGCTCCGGTTTCCTCCCACAAGTCCCGAAAGACGTGCTGTTGGGTGAATTGGACATTTTGAATTCTCCCTCTGTGTACCCGAACAGGCGCCGGAATGTGGCGACTAGGGGCTTTCACAGTAACTTCACTGCAGTGTTAATGTAAGCCTGCTGGTGACACTGATAAAGATTATTATCAGCGGTATGTCTGACTGGGATTGGCCTTGAGCTCCGCTGAGTGGAACTCACTGAGGGCTCGTGTTCCTGATGGTTTAACTGGAGTTTCAACCGGTTTCGCCAACTGGGAAGGATGGAAACATTGAGCACAGAGGTTTTTAAGTCTGCAGGTTTGTCTTGGGGCCTTGAGCTTCCTATGCTAGAAGAGATCTGGCTGGGGGCAACGGTCTTTGTTCAAAAACATTTACTTGCACGCTAACTGTTCACAAAGGTTAAATAAGACTTTGGTTTAGCTCCAGTGGCTGGAGGGCTGTTTGCTGACTGAGTGTAGGCCAGCGGGTTCAGGGGGGGTGTGTGGGGAAAGAGGACCTGGTGGGCGACTGCTCGACCAGGTTAACTCTCGTCTTCACCTTGGTGACTATCCTCCTCAGGTGGTCAGGCAAGGTTATGGAGTGGTTCACCCCCACTCCAAGATAGTCTGGAGTCAAGGGGGGGGCGATCTCCGAAATGGAGCCCAGGAGTTCGCGACGCCAAATGGGCGCCGGGCCAACTTGCGCATGCGTGGGGGACTTCTTTAGCGCGCCGGACCGGACTCAACATGGAGTCGGTGTTCAGGGGCCGGCGCGCCAGAACGTAGGCCCAAGGGGGGGGTGGGGGGGTGGGGGGGGTGGGGGGGGGGGGGGGGGGGGGGGGCCCGCCGATTGGAAAAGCAACAAATACATTAAAGGGAGAGGTTGGTTGAACTCCGTGATACATTTTGGGGTTCTGAAAACGCCCCGCCCAGAACAATGGTTAGCAGAGACGTGATGCGTCAGAGGGGGTCTTTCTGTGCTGGAAAACTCTGTGACTCTCTGACCAGCTGAGGTCCTATTGACATTACATGCAGGTGACGATTTAGTGTAAACCGGGTGAGGTGTCTTAGGATTTGGATATAATCGAAGTTGGATGAGATGCAGGTGACGTTGGGTGGAGCTTGCTGGGAATCTTGTGTGACGTGGTTGGAGTGTAAATTGGACAGAGAATAGGGTAAGTTGGACCAAGTGTTGAGTGTTCTTCTCAGGTCAGCGACAGCTTCTGCAGTGATCTCCAGACACGCTCCCTTCACTCCCTCACCCCACTGATGGTTCAACAGCAACATGAGGAATTTGCTACGCTGTCCCTCAGTGTCCAAAGATGTGCAGGTTAGGTGAATTGGCCATGATTGATCTACGGGGTGACGGGGATAGGAGAGGGGAGTGAGCCTGGGTGCAGTCGGGTCAGACTCGATGGGCCGAATGGTCTCCTGCTGCACTGTAGGGAATCGATGGATTCCATGAACGAGGGGGAAGGGAGTTTAAAAAACGACTTGGAGATGGACAGTTTGATGCCTCAACTTTACAGAAATATCATGCTCGAGCACACCTCCCACGGCATGGCTCAGTCACCTGATCCTGCTCGAGGGCTCCATCATCCATAACGCCATTCACAAGCGTAATGAAGACAGCGCTGAAGGAAGTCAGCTCCACAGTAATACAGAGAGCTAACTGGACACACACAGTTTCAAAGCTCACTCGAACGCCAGCCAGCAGAATTCCTATCTTTCCTGGAATTGTTCGACAGACTCCAGCTGAGGATTTTGGATGAAGCCACACAAACACTGGAAAGAAGAATCTGAAAAGCATTTTAAAATAGTGTTTTTCTCATTCGTGAACACAGAATTAATCACCGTGTCCGCACCAGCTCTCCAAACGAGCATTGTAACTTAAGTGTCATCCCCTGCCTTTACCCCACATACCCCAGCACACTGTTCTATTCAAATAATCATCTAATGTCCCCTTGAATGCCTCGGTTGAACCTGCCTCCACCACACTGCCAGGCCATGCATTCCAAACCCCAATCACTCGCTGGGTGAAAAAACGTTTTCCCCACATCACATTCATTTGCGAATCACTTTAAATCTGTGGCTTCTCGTTCTCGACCCTGTTCCGAGCAGGGACAGTTTCTCCCGATCTACTCTGTCCAGTCTCGTGATTTGGGTCACCTCTATCAAATCTCCTCAGTCTTCCCTCCGAAGGGAACAGTCCCAATCTCTCCACTCTATCCTCATAACTGAAGTTAACCGCCCGGTCATGTGATTAAAGCCTCCCGCAACCAGCCACTGCAGCCAGAATGAGAAATGCTTCAGTGAGCCGGTGCAGAGGGATGGACAAGGTTGATGATGTCTTGAGTGGGGCCCAGGAGGCCACAATCTGACCCGAATTCCTCAACTCAATTTTGTCAATTGCATCCGGTCATGGCGTCCACGAAGGTGATGGGGAATTGTCGTTAGATCTCCCTGTAGGGTTCATGCAAGGCCTGGATAGAGTGGACGTGGAGAGGATGTTTCCACTTGTAGGAAAAACTAGAACCAGAGGACACCATCTCAGACTAAAGGGACGATCCTTTAAAACAGACGAGGAGGAATTTCTTCAGCCAGAGGGGGGTGAATCTGTGGAACTCTTTGCCGCAGAAGGCTGTGGAGGCCAATTCACTGAGTGTCTTTAAGACAGAGAGAGATAGGTTCTTGATTCATAAGGGAATCGGGGTTATGGGGATGAGAAAAATATCAGCCCTGATTGAATGGCGGAGCAGACTCGATGGGCCGAGTGGCCTAATACTACTATGTCTTATGGCCTTATGGAATACAGGTTTTCCTCACTGAGCAGGTGGAGAATGCCCAATAGGAACCACTTGGCAGGAGTTTAAAACCAGCAGCCCAATCACAAACAGGCATTCCCGAGATGGGACACAAGAGTGCGACTGAGGTTCCTCTCGCTGTCCAAATAAACTCGGAGTTGGGATGAAGCCTGGCCCAGGTGGAATTATTCCACATCCTTACAGTCAGCACAGAGAAAGCCCATTCAGCCCAACTGGTCCATGCTCCTCACCAACCTCCTCCCACATCTCCCCCCATCACCCTAACCTTCTGGTCCTTGATCATCCAGCTTCCCCTTAAATCCATCTGCACCTTAACCACTCCCTGCGGGAGCGGGTTCCACATTCCTACCCTTCCCTGGGTGACAAGATTCCCCCTGAATTCCCCATTGGATCGATGAGTTGACTGCCTTCTCTAGATGACCCCTGGTTGACTCCGACAAGTGGAAACATCTTCCCTTCATCTGAATTTGAAAGATTCCTATCAGGGCAGCCCTCAGCCTCCCAGTGACTAGTGCCCCGGCCTGTTCAATTCCTTCTCCGAGATCCCAATCAGCGGCAGAGATAGCGGAGGCCGGCTGCAAATAACTTGATTTATTTTCCCTTTCTGGATTCCCAACAAGTAACAGCTTGACCAAAGGGGACGGGAATAGCTTCTGGGTTGCCAGCCGTTCTTTCAACACTGTGCTATCGGCTGGGTGGGGTGGGGGGGGGGCGGGGGTGGACCCATCAGCAGAGACCAGTCTAAGCCTGCCGCCAATGAAACTGGGAGAAAGCAAACAAAACATCCTCCAGCACGAGAAAGGCAAATGGAGATGTTATCATCCTTCCCTTGGCGCTTTGCGGCCTCCCCTCAGCGGGTGTGAGGCGGTTTCATGTCTAATGCCATCAGCTCGCTGAGTCTCACTGAGCCACTCTGATACGCTTTGCTGATTTCTCCCGGTCATCTCCGCAGCCCATTCTGTCTTTCTTTCTCTTCCAGGGGCCATCTGAAGATGGGGTTGAATGAAGCGTGTGTGCTCAAGGTTCAAGATCAGCTCCTGAAACATGGTGCGCTTAAAAACCAAATGATGACCAAATTATAATCTTTATTAGTGTCACAAGTAGGCTTACACTAACACTGCAATGAAGTAACTGTGAAAAGCCCCTAGTCGCCACATTCCGGCGCCTGTTCGGGTACACTGAGGGAGAATTCAGAATGTCCAATTCACCCAACAGCACGTCTTTCGGGACTTGTGGGAGGAAACCGGAGCGCCCGGAGGAAACCCACGCAGACACGGGGAGAACGTGCAGACTCCGCACAGACAGTGACCCAAGCCGAGAATCGAACCCAGCACACTAGTGCAATGAAGCAATAGTGCTAACCACTGTGCTACCGTGCGCCAAGGGAACTGGTCAACAGTTGTGACTGAGCCAACGCAATAAGACTGACCACCGACGGCCAGATGTAAATGTCAACAGGCAAAAGGAGGGAAAACAAAGGGTTTGAAATGATGACAAAGAGACTTGCAGCATTTCAACGTTCCAGCTGACACCATCACCTTTTCCCTGTGAGCTGTCACTGAGCTCAGTTCCTGCAGTCCGATTTTACACTGACCCATTCCAAGCTCGCTCTCCTGCCCCTCAGTAACCTGGCCATGCTGTGACACACATCTCTTTGCAAGATCAATTCAACACTCAATCAAACAGTGCCCAGTGTAGTCATCTGTACATCTGCACATACACCAGGGACTGCAGACAGATGTAACAGCCACAGCATCACTAGAGGGCATCAGAGAGACGGGTATAAAGGCTCCAGCCCGAGGTAGGATCCGCCTCTTTCAGAAGCACAGAGCTAGTGAGCAGCAGCAGACAGGGACAGCTCAGCATCGGCAGCTTACCTCAGCTTCACTGGTCACACCTCTTGACTATTATATCTAGTTAAGCTCTGGAAACAGAACGAGCCGACTGAATAACTGTTAACTGGAAGTCTACAATCTTTATTCAGACTTAGAGAATATACCCAGGTTCAGAAGGTGCTCCGGAAGACACAGTGATTGAGCATTAAACTCCATCGGTCTAATAAACCCAGATAGAGAGGTCGGCACTATTGCTTCACAGCTCCAGGGTCCCGGGTTCGATTCCCCGCTGGGTCACTGTCTGTGCGGAGTCTGCACATCCTCCCCGTGACTGCGTGGGTTTCCTCCGGGGGCTCCGGTTTCCTCCCACAGTCCAAAGATGTGCAGGTTCGGTGGATTGGCCGTGATCGATTGCCCTTAGTGTCCAAAGATGTGCAGGTTCGGTGGGGTTATGGGGATGAGACGGGCGAGTGGGCCTAGGTCGGGTCTTATGGAGGGTTAGTGCAGATGGGCTCAACACTGTTGGGGTTCAACGGTTCTGAGGTAAAGGACTGAGCAACAGGTCTCAAGTGCCTCAAACTCCCAGATTATTCTCCTATCGCTAAACAAGTGTCGAAAGCCTTGGGAGGGGCGGGTCTTTGCACTGTGAAGTCTCACTGTGGTGAGAATGTGCAGCTCATTCCCTCAGTGGCCGGCTGAGATGTGACTGGATGTGGATAATTAAGGATCATAGAATCCCGACGGTTCAGAAGGAGGCCCATCGACCCTGCACCGACCCTCCGAAGGAGCACCCTACCTTGGTCCACTCCCTGGCCTTACGCCTGTGATCACACCTAACCGGCACAGCTTTGGACTGTGGGAGGAAACCCACGCAGACGCGGGGAGAATGTCCTGAGTCAGCGTTGTCAGTCACCCGAGGCCGGAATCGAACCCGGGTCCCTGGCGCTGTGAGGCAGCAATGCTAACCACTGTGCTACCGTGCCACCCTGAAATCGGGCATTCCTGCGCCTTTCAAACAGTGGCCGACTGGTCAACATCCCCCTGACGAGGATGGTCCCATCAGCGTGGAATCCATGGTGTAACTGGACGCTGATGCAGAGCGCTGCACTGATGGATGTGAAAACTGCAGAGTGTGTATCAAACGGCTCAGGCACCATATCCTGAGATGTTAAACCCCAATCTGTCTCGTCTCCAATCTCAGGGGATTTTCCCACAGCCTCTGGTGCACGGAGCGAGGTTGGAGGGCAGTCTTTCCTTCCTCTCGTTTATTTTCCGTACATCCCTCTTCCCGGGCTCCTGCGCTGGGGGAAGGAAAGGGGAGGAATTCAGCAAAGGAGCAGGCGCTGTCTTTCCCTTTCCCACACCAGTTGAGTCTCCAATTCTTCATGTCCTCATTTCCAAATTCCAAACAGGAACATCTTCCAATTGGGGCTGGAGGCCCCTGGAGGAACTCCCTCACTGGAGTCAGGTAGATGGTACAAATCTCCCTCACTGGAGTCAGGCAGATGGTACAAATCTCCCTCACTGGAGTCAGGCAGATGGTGCAAATCTCCCTCACTGGAGTCAGGCAGATGGTACAAATCTCCCTCACTGGAGTCAGGCAGATGGTGCAAATCTCCCTCACTGGAGTCAGGCAGATGGTGCAAATCTCCCTCACTGGAGTCAGGCAGATGGTGCAAATCTCCCTCACTGGAGTCAGGCAGATGGTGCAAATCTCCCTCACTGGAGTCAGGCAGATGGTGCAAATCTCCCTCACTGGAGTCAGGCAGATGGTGCAAATCTCCCTCACTGGAGTCAGGCAGATGGTGCAAATCTCCCTCACTGGAGTCAGGCAGATGGTGCAAATCTCCCTCACTGGAGTCAGGCAGATGGTGCAAATCTCCCTCACTGGAGTCAGGCAGATGGTACAAATCTCCCTCACTGGAGTCAGGCAGATGGTGCAAATCTCCCTCACTGGAGTCAGGCAGATGGTGCAAATCTCCCTCACTGGAGTCAGGCAGATGGTACAAATCAAAACGGTCTGCAAGGTTTCATGACTTTTTGAGTTTGTTCCCCAAACTGATCAAGTTGTGATGAAGAATCTGTTCAGCACAGTCTGTCCCACCAGCCACCATCAGCCCTCGTGCCAGGCAGCCTGCAGTCCGGCCTTGAGTATCAAGGCGGAGGCCGGCTGACTGAGGGAGAGACATCCTGTTTCAGAGAGGACCTGGGGAGTTCTTCGCCCCGCGACCCGGCCAGTATTTACGCCTCAGTAAACAACAGCACAAGAAGAAAAACAGACGATGTGGTCACAGGCGCATTGCTGCTTGGGGGGGGGGGGGGATCTCACGGTGCGCCAAGTGGCTGCCACGTTCCCGACATTACAGCAGCCGGCACCTCCCGAGGTCACGGACCGCACTGAGAAAACGCAGGTCTTTTGAATCTGCCCAGGGACAGATATTGCCCTCGTCCCGTCAGGGCAGTGCGAGTGGGGTTATGGAGCGTGTTGCTGCATGGGGGTTTGACGGGGGGCGGGGGGTGGGGGGGGAGTAGTGAAAGGGGGAGTAAATGAACCCCACATGACAAGAGTGCATAGTGGATGACTGGACTGCCCCAGCCAGAGTCACTGCTGGAGATAAGGGACGTGCTGCCTCCTATTCCCGTGTGAGGTGAGGTGGGGGGAGGGGGGGGGGAAGAGACCCTGATTCTTCGAAGTCTAATACGCTCTTTGTGCGATAGCAGGAAGCAGGGGCGGGTCAGGACAGACTCCCAGTTTAGATGCGTTGCCTGGGGAACAGATAGGTGAGCAACGATGAAATGATTGTCCTCTGCGGCAATCGCAATGAGAGGCAACGCCACCGGCTCCGAGCTTTCATCTCGCACGCATCACCGGGGGGACGGATTGGCCGCTTGCATCGTCCCAACAATGAAGCAGAGGAGCAGCATTCCTGCCAGAAATATCCGAGCAATTTCACAGAGCAGATCCAGCAATATTACCTCACTTTGATCGGGCTTCATTCTCTCCTCGAGCCTGCGGCTGAACTTGCCGTGACAGTTCACAGCCAAGAATGCATCAACAAAGGGCGATCCAGCCTTTGTGATTAGCCTCAGAGAGGACAGAGAAAATCTCAGTCTGCGTCGCCAACCCCCAACTTTAGACAGCCCTCCCAAGATCCCGGCGAAGGTTTCCTGCTTTCTGGTGTTCCCGCGTGCTCCCGCCACCCGGTGTAAGCAGACACGGTCCGCTATCTCACTCCTCAACGGCCTCCCTCGGGTTTTTAGACTATGGGCTGTAAACCGGGCCCCTCCCCCACGCCTATGACCGATACGATCAGGAGGACACCCCCCCTCACAACGCAAGGGAGCCGGGTTCGATTCCGGCCTCGGACGATTGTCTGTGCGGAGTTTGCATGTTCTCCCCGTGTCTGCGTGGGTTTCCTCCGGGTGCTCCGGATTCCTCCCACAGTCCAAAGATGTGCGGGTGAGGTGGGTTGGCCGTGATCAATCTGCAGGGGCAGAGAAGTGGGCCGAGGTAGGGTGCTCTTTCAGAGGGTCGGTGCAGACCCGATGGACCGAATGGCTTCCTCCTGCACTGCAGGAATTCTATTCTATTCTAATACACAAGTAGTTCACCAACTTTCTAAATTCCAGGGAATATTTTGCCCAATCTCTTCGAATTTAATACCTGAGGTCCAGGTATTTCAAAACATTATTTTGTAGAATGTAGGCACTCCTGGCCGGCCCAGCATTTGTTGCTATCTCTAATTGCCCTCGAGAAAGTGGTGGTGAGCTGCCTTCTTGACCCGCTGTGTGGTGTAGCTATCACTTGTAAACTGACACAACCTTCCATCCAAGCCTAACATGTCCTTCCTGAGGTGTGCTGCCCAGCACTGCTTCCCGTCACTCCAGCTCTGATCTAACCAGAGGTTCGTATCACTTTCAAAGAACAAAGAACAACTCAGCACAGGAACAGGCCCTTCGGCCCTCCAATCCTGTACCGGTCATGATACCCCCCTTGGACAAAACCCTCAGCACTTCCTTGTGCCGTCTCCCTCTATACCCATCCTGTCCATGTGTTTGTCAAGATGCCTTTTGAACACCGTTAATGTATCTGCTTCCCCAACCTCCCCTGGCAACGCGTTCCAGGCACTCACCACCCTCTGTGTAAAAAACCTGCCTCGCACATCTCCTCTAAACTTTGTCCCACGGATCTCAAACCTAAGCCCCCTGGTGACTGACCCCTCCACCCTGGGAAAGAGTGCCTGCCCATCCACTCTATCCATGCCCCTCACAATCTTGTAGACCTCTATCAGGTCGCCCTCGATCTCCGTCATTCTAATGAAAACAGTCCGAGTCTATTCAGCCGCTCCACATAGTTAACACCCTCCAGACCAGGCAGCATCCTGGTAAACCTCCTCTGCACCCTCTCCAAATCTTCCACATCCTTCTGGTGGTGTGGCGACCAGAATTGTGCGAAATATTCCAAGCCAAGTTCTATACCAAGGTCCCCGCTCTCAAAGAACCAGAGAATCATTGCGGCACAGAAGGAGGCTGCCTGGCCCACCTAGTCCACGCCAGGCCTCTGCTGAGCAATCTACTCAGTCCCACCAACCCCGCTCTATCGCTCCGTCTGCCGTTTCTCTGCCCAATCTCGTCGCTGCGTAAAAATAAGTTCTCCCTCACATTACACATGTTCTTCGCTTGTCCAAAGCCATAAATGCCCGTCCTGCGGAGAGCATTTCTTCAACGGTGAGAGATTGGGAAGGGTTGATGTCCAGGGGGACCTGGGTGTCCTTGTCCACGAGTCACTGAAAACGGCCGAGCTGGGTGCAGCAAGCCGCCAGCAAGGCCGGTGGTAGGCTGGCCATTATCACGAGGTGGTTTGAAGACAGGAGTTAAGATACATTGCTGCAAACGGTGAGAGCTCGCTGGAGCACTGCGCACAGCTTTGCTCCTGTTCTTCAGCACAATGAATATCAAGAACCCCTGTCAGGAAAGGGCAAGAAATTGGAATATTTTTCTGTTGGCAATACATTTTTCAACAAATTGAGAGTACCCAATTCTTTTTCCAATTACGGGGCAATTTAGCGTGGCCAATCCTCCTCGCCCTGCACATCTTTGGGTTGTGGGGGCGAGACCCACACAGACACGGGGAGAGTGCGCAAACTCCACACGGACAGTGACCCGGGGCCGGGATCGAACCCGGGTCTTTGGCGTTGTGAGGCAGCAGTGCTAACAATTGGCAATGAAAGTAAGGGAAGGAGTGACTGGGAATATAAAGTATGGGTTGGATATGGTAATGAGCCCGGTAACACTTCACACAGATGTTCACACAGGACGAGTTGATAAAGGTGGCGACAGAGCAGGAGTAGGTTTTAAAGAATCGTAGATTTGAATGGGTTGTCGCGTTTCAGAGGAGAAGGTGGGCGAAGTGTAAACAAAACGTGTCAGAGGTAACGTGTGGACAGAGTGAGTAGGCTTTTCTTTTCAATTCAAACAGTTGAAGTAAGGAAAGAAAGTTTATCAATTCTGGGAGGGAGCAGTTCTAAACACACCGGCGTAGACATTGGGGAGACCAAAGGGAAAGGCGGTACCGACACCACTGAAGGGAGCAGTTTTAGATCTTGTCAGACTGCGGCAATGGCTGGTCAAATAGCCAGCCGTGTAGACGAAGGCAGATCGGACAGCTCAGCAGCAGTTAGTCGCAGAGAGCAGCCCAGGGGGAAAGTAAACGAACTGTGTCACTTACTGGACTTGAGAAGATTTTAAAATCAGGTGTAGCTAAACAGATAGGGGAGGTTAGCTCTGAAGATAGTTTAATTAAGATTATTTGGTACTGTGTGAAGCCATTAATTCTCCCTCTGTGAACCCGAACAGGCGCCGGAATGTGGCGACTAGGGGCTTTTCACAGTAACTTCATTGCAGTGTTAATGTGAGCCTACTTATGACTATAAAGATTGTCATTGTTGTTGTGCAATTCTATCTTCTATCGTTCCCCCCCCCCCCTCCCCCCCCTCCCCCACACCCATTTCTTAATAAAATTTACTTTTGTTGTAAAATCATCACAAGTAGTCGGGGACATCTCTCCTCACGCTATACAAATTGCAAATACAGGTGTGAGCGCAGTTGATTCAAGCTTCCCTTCTGGGAATTCAACAGGTCCACATTTCCCATCAAAACACGTCCTTAACGTGTGCATGTCATACATGGGGTTTCTGACATTGGTGTGGAGAAAGAGGAGTTCACCCCGCTGTTTGGCCCCAGTGAAACCTGATAGGAGTCAATGAGTTTGTAATGGGCACTCAGTGGAGGTTTATTTTTGGACTGTCGAAGCTTCTTATCCCAGTGTCCATGGGAAGCAGGAGCTGCCCTTTGGCCAGTATCAATGTGTGGCTGGACAAGGCACTGACAAAAGCGCTGGTGGGAGTTTGCCCCCTTTGCAGAATGGAGAGAAAGGGGACACCCCGTTGCCTCCTGCTGACACATTCGGAACTCGGGCCCCTCGCTCTTTCGTCACTGGGCACAGCCCCTTCACCCGCACTGCCCCCCCGCACCGGCACATCCTTACACAGCCTCACAGGGAGGGGACCTGGTCACAGGGAGCGATGCCAAGGCCGGATGATTCTCAGAGGGATTGTGAAAGCGGAGGGCTGCGCGGGGCGAGCGCCATCACAAGAACACCATTGCATTTATACGGAACCCGTAACAAAGTGAAACATCCCACGGTACATCGCGCAAAGGGGTGGGGGTGTACGCGCTGAAGAACTTGAGATGGGAGTTGAAGGAAGGGATATCTGGGCCAGTGACCAAAAACTCGGGCGCGAGGACAATAGGCCAAATATCCTCCCTTCCGAGCTCCGGACCGTTCCAGCAGGCAGGCCTGGGAGCAATTAGACCGGTTTTGGCCCAGACACTGTTTGCTCGCTGTCACCTCCTCTCATGGAAAGAGGAGCCAAGGTCACCACTCCACTCAATAAAGTTCAGAGGGACTAAAATAAGGCAGAGGCCTCCTGGGTGTCCCACGACTTGCAGTGTGTGTGTGTGTGTGGGGGGGGGCGGGGGGGGGGGGGGGGGGGGGCTGGTCCTCGTTGGCCTTTCTGATGGACTGCAGGAAAACACCGGCATGGCAATGGGGAGTGAGTGCGTGGACGTGCAGGGGAAGCTTCGTCCTCGCCAGTAATCCACAGGCCACATTACAAATGCTCCTCCAATCAATCAATCAACTCGTACACCAGACTCCGAAGGCAATTCTCACCCTGCGCATCTGTCAAACCTTTCGCACATTCGCAGCTGTGAACACACAGGACCCCCCCCCCCCCAAATCCTCACAGGTACCTCACACACGTCTCAACATCTGTGAAAAGTAACTGGAAAGTGAACATCAAGACAAATAACCGAACAGAAGCGGATTAAATTCTGCCCATTACGTATTTCCTTTTCATAATGAGCAGGCCAGACCTTGCAGCAATGGAGAACTCCCCCCCCACCTCTCCGATGCTCAGATGACAGGGCTGTTCGGTTTTCCAGCGAGGGTGCGTGCTCTGCAATGCGAGTCCAGCTCTCTTTGAGTTTGAGTTCCAGATTGTGAACTCAGCTATTCTGCAGAGCGTTTGCATTTGGCTGCCTGTCCACGTTTAATTCCGGGCTTGTGGTCCAGGTGATGTATCGATCTCTAACCGTGCAGTACTACACCCACTGGACGGCCCGGTATGACGTTCCTCGGTCCCGGCCTTGTTGCTGTCAGCTCTCCTCTCGGAGGGCGGCGACCTCGCCTCGGAATCAGGAGGTCGTGCGTTCCAGTCCCGTTTCACAGACGCGAGCAAACCATCCAGGCTGACGGGGCCCTGCAGTGCGGAGAGAGTGCAGCACCGTCACTGAAGATAGGCGGGAACACCGCCACCTGCAAGCAGCTGACTTGGGAGCTCTGGAATACACAGCCAGCAGGGCTTTTAAACAATGCTGATCAAGCCACAGAGGTCGGAGATCAGAACATTGGGCTGAAAAACTGCAAGAAACCCGCCTCTCTCCCCCCGTCTCTCCCCCCGCCTCTCCCCCCCCCCGCCTCTCCCCCCCGCCTCTCCCCCCCGCCTCTCTCCCCCCCGCCTCTCCCCCCCGCCTCTCTCCCCCCGCCTCTCTCCCCCCGCCTCTCCCCCCCCGCCTCTCCCCCCCGCCTCTCTCCCCCGCCTCTCTCCCCCCGCCTCTCTCCCCCCGCCTCTCTCCCCCCGCCTCTCTCCCCCCGCCTCTCTCCCCCGCCTCTCTCCCCCCGCCTCTCTCCCCCCGCCTCTCTCCCCCCGCCTCTCCCCCCGCCTCTCTCCCCCCGCCTCTCTCCCCCCGCCTCTCTCCCCCCGCCTCTCTCCCCCCGCCTCTCTCCCCCCGCCTCTCTCCCCCCGCCTCTCTCCCCCCGCCTCTCTCCCCCGCCTCTCTCCCCCCGCCTCTCTCCTCCCCGTCTCTCCCCCCGCCTCTCTCCCCCCGCCTCTCTCCCCCCGCCTCTCTCCCCCCGCCTCTCCCCCCCGCCTCTCTCCCCCCGCCTCTCCCCCCGTCTCTCCCCCTATCTCGCCCCCTGTCTCTCTCTCTCTCTCTGGAAAATATTGCTCCCGGATCTACAAAGTCGCCTTTCTGAGAAATCTACAGCAAACCAAGATCATTTGGGGACAAAATGTGGAAATCTGCTCCACAGCTGCACACAGAAAATGAACGGAACAAAAGAGAGAGGCAGACAATCACCATATCGAGACCAGCCCGAGGACCGCTAACCATTCACTCCTTCAATTGTTTATCCACTTCGCAAACCGTCAAAATCTTCCAGCTGATTCGCAGATTTTGCCATTTGTACGGTGTGTGTGTGGGGGGGGGTGGGGGGTGTGGGGGGGGGGGGTGGGGGGGTGTGCGGATAGTGGTTGTGGTTTACCTCAGGAAGGAGGGTCAATAAACCAAACTGAAACAAACCTGTCTGGCCAGCTCTTCACAATCCGAAAGCGGACATGGTGGGACTGCTGCAGGAAAGCCCATCCTCTCCCAACCATGCCCAGTAACAGTCAGAATTGGAGGAGGAGGACTGGCATCGATTTTACCCCCCTCCCCCCCACCACACACTCTCGTCGTCACAATAATATAACTAATATAAGTTGCTGCCTTTGTACTACTTCCGCCTTTTAGCCTTCCTGAGGATAACCATTGATTCTTGACTATAATTTGTCATTTGTATTTTGCATGTATCTCCACATGTATGTAAACCCCTCTGTCTGTTGCACTAACTCATGGGTGTCTATGTTTCTGTTGTAAGGACCCTTCCTGTTGATTCCCTCGTTTCCCATTTCTTTTACTTTGTCATTATAATTTTTGATCCATGTTTAATGGACATGTACCTTTAAGTCGAGCAGAGGAAGTGAGGAACTCAAAAGTTGCAAAATAGCGCACCGTGCTCTTGGAGATTTAGAACAGAACAACTCAGACTTTATGGCACCTGAGGGATCAGGGACATTCAGTTTGATTGGTTGGCTGGCAGCCAATGGATTGGCCAAAGACTGTATTCTGCCCGGCGACAGGCGGTGATTGGTCCTCCCCGCGTTGGGTGGTTATCAGAGAACCCAGGAAGGGACAGTCGGATCCTGGAAGGAGAGAGACGAGACTGTAAGCTCCAGTCTCCCTCTTCCTCCACTGCCTGACTGCTGTTTTCCGAACCTGCAGAGACGTTTTTGAGACCTTGTTGAATCTAAAGCGAAACCCATTACAGCCTGGAAGCAAAAACCGCCAACGGGGACTTCTATCCTTTTTATTTTTATTCACACCCCTCTTTCCCCTCTGTGTTTGTCTATCCTGTGTGTGTAGAGGGTAGGGGTGAGTTAAAGAAGGGGGGGGTAGGAATCAGATAATAGTTAACCTGTTGTATTTGCTGCCTATTTAATTATAGTTATTAATAAACATTAATTATGTTTAAAGTTACAAACCTGTTGACTGTAGTTACCGGGCAGCCAAAGACTTGGGGTATTGTCTAAGAATTAATAATTAATTTCAATTGTTTTGTGACTTCGGGTCAAGTGGGACTGGAGTTGACTGCGCACGAGCTCGGGGAGTCGTGACACTGTACATGTTTGTAAATCTCTGTCTATTTCACTAACACATGGAGGTGTGTTTCTCCACATGTATGTACACCCCTCTGTCTATTTCACTGACACATGGAGGTGTGTTTCTGCCCATGTACGTGACCCCCCGTCTATTTCACTAACACATGGAGGTGTGTTTCTTCACATGTATGTAAACCCCTGTCTATTTCATTGACACGTTTCTGCACATGTATGTACACCCGTCTATTTCACTGACACATGGAGGCGTGTTTCCTACATGTATGTTCCCCCCTGTCTATTTCACTGCTCCCCTCCTTTCAGATATCCCTTCAGTTCCATCTCGTGAACTAATTTTTAAATCATCTTTCAATGTCACGCAGGAAGTCTCACACGAGGAATCTGATTGACCTGCAGACCAGTTGCCATGTTAAAAACCCATTTCCTCCAGCACAGTGTGTCTCAGGATGCACCGCATCAACGCCCCTAGACTCATTCCACAGCAACTTCCAACCCCACAGCTTCCGGTGCCGGGAAGGACATGGAGAGCCATGTCAAAATGGCCAGGACAACCTCCCCATCAACCTGACCTGGAGGCACACCTCCACACATGCATCGTCATTGGAAAGGTAGGAACTCTGAACTAGACAGCACCACATTGACCATTCGAAAAGACAGCTCAGACCCAGATTCTGAGGGCGGACAATCACCTTGGCCGTACAGATTGGAACCACAAGAAGGTCATCTAAAAAGCAAAGAGTTACCCGCAGGACTGTCATGCTCACGGTTTAGCTCCGTCACTTTGAAAGATACCAACATACAAATTAAGAACATGAGGAGGACACTCGGCACCTCAAGCCTGCCCCGCCAGTCAACAAGATCACCCTCCCCCGATAACCTTTCCCCCGCCCCCTTGATCACCTTTCACCCCCTTGTTCATCAAGAATCTCTCCACCTCTGCCTTAAAAATATTCACGGTCTCCGCTTGCACTGCCCTTTGAGGGAGAGAGTTCCCGAGACCCTCCACCCTCTGAGAGATTCTCATCTCTGTCTGAAATGGGCGACCCCTTATTGTTAAACAGTGACCCCCTGGTTCTCGATTCTCCCACAAGAGGACACACCCTCCCCACACCCACCCTGTCAACACCCCTCAGGATCTCCGATGTTTCAATCAAGTCG
Source organism: Scyliorhinus torazame (assembly GCF_047496885.1). Taxonomy (NCBI): domain Eukaryota; kingdom Metazoa; phylum Chordata; class Chondrichthyes; order Carcharhiniformes; family Scyliorhinidae; genus Scyliorhinus; species Scyliorhinus torazame. Next base: position 5,044,158 of record NC_092726.1, read on the forward strand.
CCTCTCACTCTTCTAAACTCCAGTGGATACAAACCCAACCCCTCCAACCTTTCCAACCTTTCCTCAGAAGACAACCCACCCATTCCTGGTATTAGTTTAGTAAACCTTCTCTTAACTGTTTCTAACACATTTACGTCTTTCCTGAAGTAAGGACAGTAAGAAGTCACCAGGTTAAAGTCCAACAGGTTTGTTTGGAATCACTAGCTTTCGGAGCGCTGCTCCTTCCTCAGGTGGATGCGCTCCGAAAGCTAGTGTTTGAAACAAACCTGTTGGGCTTTAACCTGGTGTTGTCAGACTCCTTACTGTGCTCACCCCAGTCCAACGCCGGCATCCCCACATCACAAATAAGGAGACCAGCACGGAGCACACAATACTCCAGATACGGTCTCACCACTGTCCTCGTGAATGCCGGAATTTGTACATGCTTACAAACGGAACCTCCCTACTTTGCGAATCAATTCCCCTCACAATAGATCCCCTCATTACAATGCTGGACAGGCATGCCTGCCTTTTGTGAATCATGCACGTGAAGACCCTGAAATGCCTCCCTTTGCAATGAAAGCCACCTACTGTGCATCAACATGCCAGTCATTCAAACCAGTTACTAGCAACACTCAACACATTCAAAACATCTTTTCAATCTGAATCTACGTTAAAACAATGGCACAAAACCAGGCGTTCAGCTATGTCCTAATCACAGCTTTAAAAATTCACAGATCTGGTTTCCATGTACACCCAAAACATCCACCTGATCACTCCCCGCTAAGCTTTCAGAAGCTAATTACCCCTAATCTCTTTACAGATCCAATCTGCGAGGGATCACATATCAGGAAATGCAGTGTATTCCTTTCAACGGTAGAACCACTTGGCCTTTGATAAAGCCAACTCAGAAAGTGTGGGATACTGATCAAGGAACCTGTCTCGGGCAGGACACGAGGACGCTTCTGGACTGCCCAGTTTATATTTCAACTCTTCCATCAGATTTTCAAACACTATATTTAGAAATTGGGGGATGGTTGGTGGAACTGTCTCGTTAAGAGCTACAAAAACACGTCCAAATACAGTCATTTTATGGGAAATTGCAGCACCAAAAAGCATCAGGTTGAGGAATTTTAGAATGGTTATTTTTAAATGGCAGCAAAACAGCTATTTTAGGCCGAGCGTGTGTCTCCTTCCACGTGTGTGCTTGTGTGTGTGTCTGTGTGTGACTGTATCTATGGAACGGCCTGGTTTAGCATTGCTTGTCTTGGGTGTGTTGAGGCCACATGTTTAGTTGACCCTGTGCGACTGAGTGAACTTGTGGGGAAGTCGCACGTCTTTGCGTGCGTGTGAGTCGCGTGTTTGAGTCTCGTGTTCAGGGGCTTGCGTTTGGGTGCCGGTTTGAGACTTCCGGTGGCCTTGCCGCATCCAAACGCACACGAGGAAAAAGGTCGCGTGGGGTTGACAAAAAGAAATCCTGCGCACAGGGGAGAGGATATGACGCAAGTCGCTTTGCCTGACCAGAGCTGCTGGCATGGCTCAAAGGCTTGGGCATTTCTGGGACTATTTTGTCTGTTCCTGATCATGGCTGATCCCATTCTGGCCTCCACTCCACCGTCCTCCATAACCCTTCAACCCATTACCCATTAAAAGTCTGTCCATCTCCTCCTCAAATTTACTCACTGTCCCAGCATCCACCACACTCTGGCTCAGTGTCACCCAACCATAATTGTCCTCCGCCTACGAGGCCATTTCAGAGGGCAGTTCAGAGTCAACCGCAGGCCGGGTCAAGACAGCATGTTGCCTCCCAAATGGGTTTTTACAACAATGTCTTTATTAAAAGTACTGCGACCCCACCACCTTGCCTGGCAGTTTTAGATTCGTGAGCCCAATGCTAATGGGCTCTCTCAAATACCCTTTGTTGTCCTTCCCAGACTGTGCACTGTATGAGATTCGATGGAGGTGTGAGATGGAACACGTTTGCTCCATCACCCTCCCATTTCATTCCATCCAGACTGCTGACACCTAACCGACTTCATTGGAACATCAATTGTCACTCAGTAATTTAACATTTATCACACGTTTCAATGACCAATTTCCCAAACTGTTTGAAACAAAGATATAATGTGCTATTCATATTGATTTCCGTCATTTCAAAATCAATTCCCCACCACCTTCAGGAGTACTTGCGAACTTAATCATGGTACACGCGAATACTCACAGTCAAATTCGCTCAACAAGTTACGACAATAATATATTGGTCTCCTAACTCTGAAATTAAATAGCCATTGAGCTGTTCCGCCTCTGACCAGCGGTGTTACTCCTGCTGTCTGTTTCCCACTGAGTTCCAAGCAGCAGACAAGATGAAGTTTCTCCCAGTCTCTAACACTTCACTGGAGATGTTGGCGTGGACAGTCTGGGCAGTAAAAGACAACAGTGCGAATGATGTTTCACGGGAATATTTGGAGCCAGTTACAATGAGAGCCCCTCGCAAGTGAATGAAAAGAATGTCACACAAACCATTGCATCGGTTTCATTAATTCGTGGAATTTGCATTTATATCGAGCTGACCACAATCCCCAAAGTGCCTCGTAGCCACGTGGTGTAAACACCAACACATACACACCCAGACTATACTTGGAAACGGCGAGCGCCTAGTTGCTTTAGTTGAAGGATAAGGACCAGGGATGGTTGCCAGGAGATTTGCTGGAGCGAGGTGACGGAGTTTGGGTTTAATATTTCAGCTGGAGGAGGGCACAGCTGTGGCAGGACAGCACTCCCTCGGCACTGAAGGGCTAGCCCAGGTTCCATGCTGACGTTTCCAGAGTGAGGTCCGAACCCAGTGACTTTCTCACTCTGTTTTCAACAGCCGCTTTATTGATACGTTCTGACTCCGACTGGGCCAAGAAAACGAAAGTTAAAAACCATTTGAGACGGAGATCCTTCTCAGTGTACGTCGGTAAAACATCAGATTGTTGAGGAAGTCAGTCTTTTGCACAGGGCGTACAAGGCCTGGCATTCTCACAACACGATTCCCAGCTTTGCAGCCAATGGAGCACGTTGGAATGCTGGCCAACTTTGCAATGTACAAAACACAGCTGCCAATTTGCCCACAGCAAGACCATGGCTGATCTCCTCTTCGCCTCAACTACACCGTCCTGCCCGTTCTCCAGAACCCTTCAGCCCATGACTGAATAAAAATCTGTCTAACTCCTCCTTAAATTTACTCAATGTGCCAGCGTCCTGGGGCAGTGGATTCGACAGATTCACCACCCTTTGGGAGAAGTAATTTCTCCTCATTTCTGTTCTAAATCTGCTCTCCTTTATCCTAAAACCTCTTGTTCTAGAATGCCCCACGAGAGGAAGCATCTGCCCCACATGTCAATACCATTTATCATCTCGTATACCTTTCACAAAGCCTTTGAAGAGGGGAGGAGTTGCACTTGGATGTCACTGAAACAGTTAATTGCATGATGCTGGCTCCTTGTGTTCAGTGACGAACTGCATTATTAGTCTTGAAGTGCTCCCGAATGATTAAAATCGGACAGCGTTCTTAACTGAAAACCACGAAGCATTATTTGTTGCAACGTTCGTGCCAAGTTCCCACATGTGGTAACACTCCAGAAAATCACCATGTGAACTTAAACACGGAGTTAATCAAACAAGAGGCAGAAAAATATGTTGTGGCCAAACATTATGAAAAACATTATTGAGCAGCACTTGGAACAAAACTGGAGAGCGCGAGTGAGTGTGGCAGGAGTTTTTTTCTCCGTGCCGTTTAACGGGGACAGGGGGAGAGAGAACGTTGGGTCATCCGTACCTGGAGGAATTGTTGAGGAACGTGAGCGGAAAGCCCATTGCCTGGTCTCACCTCGAAACGCTACGAAGGCGACGGAGGGGTGATCGGAATGTTCACAGCTGTCGGGGAGAGCGGTGGAGACATTGCAGCCGCGACCCTTGCCAAGCCGCTAAATGGGCACTAAATGCGCTCGAACCCCTTCATGCCGGCTGGTGAAGGTCTCTCGGGCACCGTATCCAGCAGGCCCCTTGCACCCGCACACCACTGTGCGGCCCGGGCAACAATGATGATTCGAGGGAGTATTACGTGCTGTCCACACAAAGAAGGTGAAAACAGGAGGTGTCAGGTCGAGCTTGACTTCACTTCCCTTTTTGCCGTGGCTGAGTGGACCAGTCAGACGTCTCAGAACCCTGCAGCGGTTTGATTCAGGAGAGGCCGCCCTCCGTCATCTCAAAGAGAAGGACTGCCCTAATCGAGGGTGATTTCAGAAGCTGATGGTCAAATCGAATGGATCCATTTCCTCTTGTTCCAGAACAAGGCCGATCAGGGGCTGTTTAGCACAGGACTAAATCGCTGGCTTTGAAAGCAGACCAAGGCAGGCCAGCAGCACGGTTCAATTCCCATAACAGCCTCCCCGAACAGGCGCTGGAATGTGGCGACTAGGGGCTTTTCACAGTAACTTCATTTGAAGCCTGCTTGTGACAATAAGCGATTCTCGTTTCATTTTTCTCGGCAAACGCTCCTTTGCACGCGGGGAGTGGGAATCTGCAGACCTCCACCCCACTCCCCAAATATAGGCCGGGGACCCATTCAGAATTTCACACCTCAGATTGGCTGATTTTAACGGGGAAATGTTTGAGGAGGGCAGGGTGGAGTGACTCTGCAGATGATTGGACAGTGGGACAGGCTGGTGGGACCTCCTCCTCATCCGTCCAGGTCAGGTCAGCATGCTCAGCTCAGGATGACATTCCCGGGCGGGTATAGGAGGACTCAGGACTGTCGCTTCTGATATTGCTTCCCAGACATGGCCATGATTCCTCACACAGCTGTCTCGAGAGAATCCTTCCCCGTACGGGTCTGTATTAGCGCGTGCTTCACGCTGGAACTCATTCCCACACGGTCACTCTCTCTGGACCAAATTCACCATTGCACATTTGGTGCTCTGTGAGGAACATGCAGTGGGAGAGGTCCTGCCACTGGATATAAAACTTTCCGTATTGTAAATAATAATCTGGTTCAGTCATTCCCATTGTGTCCTCTGGGACACAGCTCTGTCCCATTACTAACACTTCAATGCTGAATCCAGGGAATGCTGTTTGTCAGGCGGGGGGTCATGTTTATCACCTTTCTCGGAGTGACAGCTGCTAGATCACACCCAGGGGAGAATGCCTCAGGCATTCTTGGCAGTACCTCGTGTCCTGGGGAACATGCCTCTCCCCCTCCGCCCCCCCCCCCCCCCGCCTCTGACCAATCACTGGCCTGGAAAGCCCATGCAATCCCCGCAGTGCAGAAAGAGGCCATTTGGCCCATCCAGTCTGCACCGACCCTCCTCGGCCCCAACTCGGCCGAGTACCGCCCGCCCTATCCCAGTTACCTTGCAACCCCACCTAACCTGCACATCTTTGGGCTGCGGGAGGAAATGGAGCACGCGGAGGAAACCCACGCAGACACGGAGAACAAGTGCAAACGCCGCACAGCCATGGACCCGAGGCCAGAATCGAACCCGGCGCTGTGAGGCAGCAGTGCTAACCACTGTGCTACCATGCTGCCCCAATCATGAGGGCAGATTGGCTGTGGGCCGCAGAGCAACAGGGACTTGATTGGTTGTCAAACTCCCGGGGCCAATTGGAGAATGCAACAAGGTGACAAGAACACAAGAAGATCTTCCTTCCTTCTAACCCGCGAGGGTTACAGAAGATGGCCTTCTGCGACCTTTCACCTCTGACAGTGCAGTGTTCCCTCAGGGCCGCGTGGAGCGTGTGCACCCTGCGCTGGTCTCTCTGGGGAGGCGGAGGCGCAGCCCTGTGACTCTGGGCCAGCAGGGTGAACATGGAGCCTGGGCCAACAGCTGCATAACAACGCTGGCGTTTCCTTCAACCTGGAACTGATTGCCGCAGAACTCAAATTAAAATCAATTTGCTGATGGCGTTGCTGTCTCTGTGCTTTCCAGAACACCGAGCTGAGCTGTGTGCCTTCGCTACTGATGACAATACAGTCTGGAGCAGGCCGGGCATTTCTAGCCTCTTAACTACGTTACTTATGATGTCAAGCTTCGTAACACATGATTCCCATTCAGCACTTAACAGGCTTGTTCCAATGATTTCCAGATAAAGTTCAGAGTGAGCCAAGAGAAATTCCAATATCTGTACAGAACTCCAACAGATTAAAGCACTTTATGCGCAGAGAATTCCTGATCCACGGAAACCTTGATGGGATGTCCAGCGGGCGATGGATCTTTCTTAATCTCGTGCAGACACAGCAGAATGTTTTTCATGATCTTGGGGCGGAATTCCTTTTCAGTCTGGCTCCTTCCGCTGTGCTGGTTTACTCGGGATGTGCCGCAGTCCTGGCAGGCAGGTCCTTCCAGTTGGGAATGATTGTCAGATGTGGTTAACCGTTCAAGCATTGGGGCTTCGCAAAGGGACCCCGCTGGCTCCTGAAGGGGGATTGGCGATTGGCGGTGAAACGCCGGCCCACGTTGGCAGGCGCTGTGGTGATATACGTCACTGTAAGTACACACAGGGTTAATGTACATACACTACACCTAGCTAGGCACTAGAGGGAGCACCAGAGACATGACACACAGACAGTCAACCAATAGGTCAGTAAGATAGGACACGACCAATGGGCAGTCACGATACACACAGAGGCGGCACTACCACAGGGGGGCATTACACCAACCCATATAAAAGGACACATCACACATGCTCAGTCTCTTTCCAGTGGAGACTCTCAGTGAGTACAGACACAGGGTTGATTGAACATCACACCCACCACGTGGATTGTAGCAGACTGGTTAGTCAGTCTGAGTAGCTATAGCAGGATTAACAGTAGCGTCGAATCCAAGTAGGAGAATTGTTAATAGTTTAATAAACGTGTTAAAGCTATCTCCAAGTCTGAACCCTCCTTTGTCAGAGTGCACATCAAGGAAGCAGCTTATGCTAGGTCAACAGCAGAACAAAACAGGCGCCCCTGACCGAAATCCACCCACCAGGAAGAATTTGATAAAGTGGCAGTGACGGATCAGGCCCGGATCCCACGTGAGCTTCAGGTGATGTTTACACCCCAGTCCACCTTGGCTCCATCTGCCCAGGGCAATCCTGACTGCGGATGGAATGCTGGATACCCATTGGTTCTACGCTATCTTGGGAGGGGATTCCACCATTGACCTCGCTCACAGATACACGGACTTCTCCGCAAGAATCATCCTCACCCAAAACAGTAAAATTGCTGCATGATAATCAATGTGCCATATCACCAGGAGAAGGCTATTGAACCTGGCCAGCCTGTTTGACAGACTCATAGCTCATAGCGAATCGGTGGCCACCCTCCCCCAACTCCCTGAGCCTGCTCATGGGCACCAACCCCCCCCCCCCCCCCCCACCCCGAATACATTGCAGAACAAAAGCCCAGCGATACCGGCTTTGGAAATGAACTGAACCAGCGTCAATCGCAGTCCCGTTCTTTATCTGTGAGCGTGTCTCCGAACCTCACTCCTGAAAGGCCCCACCTGTCTACCTTCTCCCTCTTGACCCGGCCTGCTCTCCTCCGTCACTGCAATCAAATCGCCCCCAATCTTTCCAAGATCATGATGTGGAGATGCCGGCGTTGGACTGGGATGGGCACAGGAAGAAGTCTTACAACACCAGGTTAAAGTCCAACAGGTTTGTTTCGATGTCACTAGCTTTCGGAGCGCTGCTCCTTCCTCAGGTGAATGAAGAGGTAGGTTCCAGACACATATATATATATAGATAAAGGCAATGATGCCAGACAATGCTTGGAATGCGAGCATTCTGCTCACATACCTCTTCATTCACCTGAGGAAGGAGCAGCGCTCCGAAAGCTAGTGATTCCAAACAAACCTGTTGGACTTTAACCTGGTGTTGTAAGACTTCTTACTGTTTTCAAGATCAGTGAATGGATATTGCAAAAGAATATGCCCAATAAATAGCAGAAACATCTGGAAATGTGCTATTCTCGGTCTAGTCCTAATTGTCCTCGGCAAACACTTGACGATCTCTTTGGAATGAACAGTAATGTGTCCCATCAGGTCATATCCTCCAATGTCTCAGAAATAATTGGATTCATGTTTCCAATTTGACACTGGAGTAACGAATATGTTTGCAACAGACTTTCGAGTGGCAGTCCATTTTCTGGATGAATAAACTCGGTCAAAGGGCACATGTGAATGCAGTTGGCGCAGGGGGTGCAGTCCCCACTGGCAACTGTCTTGCGTCGCACCTCACACTCTGCCTCGAATGGACATGTTCTGGTGTGACCCGGCCAGCTGCCCGATCGCACCCATTGCTGCACCCCTGACACTGCCCGCCCACAGGGCTCAGCTCAGACTCGATGGGCCGAGTGGCCCAATTCTGCTCCTGCCGCTTATGAACCCTGTACTGGGCGCAGTTCTGAACTTTGCCCTTGCAACAAAGTACTGGGTACTGTGAGCGAGTTCCCCACCGAAACACAGTGCTCTGAGGCTGGCCTGGGGGACACCTGGAAAAGGGACAAAGTGGGAAGCTGGATGTTGAGAGGAGATGGGACACATTACTGCTCATTCCAAAGAGATGGTCAAGTGTTTGCCGAGGACAATTAGGACTAGACGGAGAATAGCACATTTCCAGATGTTTCTGGGGCTGCTGTTTATTGTACAGCACTCCACCGGCTGGCATGGGGCGGGGGGGGGGGGGGGGGGCATGGGGTGAGGTGTGGAACTCCTTCCTTGACGGAATGACAGCTCTGGGACAGCATGCAGAGGCACTGTGCCAACTAACCCGCCTTTGCTTCCAGCCCTGCTCGTTCCACTTGCTTCATTTCATCTGTTTGCGCACATGTCCGCTGGGTCTTCCGCCTCTCTGGCCTGGCTGAGTGGGGGCTGCTTCAGGGGTTCTGGAATCCCCAACTGGGGGGGGGGGGGTGGGGGGGGAATAAGGAGACAGCCATTTCGGACAGAGACCAGGAGAAACCCCTTCACTCAAAGCTGTGGATCTTGGCCACCCCGTCGCCCAGAGGGCTGCGAGTGGCCCGTCCCTCACTCAGTGAACTCAAGGCTGAGACTGGTAGTTTTGGACTCAGGACCAGGAGGGATCTGGGGGCCCGGGGGCGGGACAGTGCAGCTGGGGTCCAAGATCAGCGAATGATCTTGTTGAACCGTGCAACATGCTGAAGGACCGCACAGTCCATCTCCGCTATCATCTCTGGGACCAGCTCCCATCACAGTGTGAATGTGTGATCTCGGGGCACAGCCTCGGCCTGTCGCCCAGCTCCTCTGCGATGCCATCTCAGTTACCAGTCCCAGATTGGCACTTACTGATACTGCCTTCAGTGACAAGCCGAGGGGAGCTAATGTGCGCACCGGATAAAATATACACACCAAAGTTTCCAAAGGATAAAGTAGCCAATGAGCTCTGTGCTTTGTTGGGTACATGTATTTACCCTGCCCACAGTACATAACCCGGCCCTTGTTAAAGAATCAGCAGTATTCAGGGTCTCATCTCTCCCAGCAACTCCCTACTGGAGAGTCCAGAATCGAGAACATTGCCCAAACAGAAATCACCACTCTTTCTCAGTTCATACTTTATGAAAAGGTGGAGCTTTCCTTTTTAACTGCAAGAGTTTGGAGACGTGTGAGTGGCAGAACTGGTGTCGGCTTGTGTGTGTGTGTGTGAGATTGGAGCAGCAGGCTGCAACAGTGAAACATCTCATTCACTGAGTAGAATTTCACCCATTCACCTCGGACAGTTAGCCTGAGAATTGCTGTTTCACTAACTTCAGAGTTACAGTTTCAAACGAAGAACATTCTCCGTCCAAAATTCTCATTTTCAAAAAGTCCACGGGAATATTCTAAATGGGTAGAAGTTCAGCGATATTCCTCGGCGTGTGCATCAGTTAACCGTCTGTGACAGTGTGTGTGAGACAGTGTGTGTGTACATCAAACTGTTATTGTGTGTGAGAGTGAAATTGCGATTGTGTGTGAGATTGTGATTCTGTGTGAGTGAGATTGTGTGTGTGAGATTCTGTGTGTGCGTAATTGTGTGTGTGGGATTCTGTGTGTGGGTGAGATTCTGTGTGTGTGATTCTGTGTGTGTGTGCGTGATTCTGTGTGTGATTCTGTGTGTGTGAGATTTTATGTGTGTGATTCTGTGTGTGTGTGATTGTGTGTGTGTGATTGTGTGTGTGGGATTCTGTGTGTGATTCTGTGTGTGTGTGATTCTGTGTGTGTGAGATTTTATATGTGTGATTCTGTGTGTGTGTGATTGTGTGTGTGGGATTGTGTGTGTGGGATTCTGTGTGTGGGTGAGATTCTGTGTGTGTGATTCTGTGTGTGTGTGATTCTATGTGTGTGATTCTGTGTGTGTGTGTGATTCTGTGTGTGTGAGATTTTATGTGTGTGATTCTGTGTGTGTGTGATTGTGTGTGTGTGATTGCGTGTGTGGGATTCTGTGTGTGGGTGAGATTCTGTGTGTGAGATTCTGTGTGTGTGTGATTCTGTGTGTGATTCTGTGTGTGTGATTCAGTGTGTGTGAGATGTTATATGTATGATTCTGTGTGTGTGTGATTCTGTGTGTGGGATTGTGTGTGTGGGATTCTGTGTGTGGGTGAGATTCTGTGTGTGTGATTCTGTGTGTGTGTGATTTTGTGTGTGTGTGATTGTGTGTGTGGGATTCTGTGTGTGGGTGAGATTCTGTATGTGTGTGTGATTCTGAGTGTGTGTGTGATTCTGTGTGTGATTCTGTGTGTGTGTGAGATTTTATGTGTGTGATTCTGTGTGTGTGTGATTGTGTGTGTGTGGGATTCTGTGTGTGGGTGAGATCCTGTGTGTGTGTGATTCTGCGTATGTGATTCTGTGTGTGTGTGATTCTGTGTGCGATTCTGTGTGTGTGATTCTGTGTGTGTGTGATTCTGTGTGTGTGTAATTCTGTGTGTGTGTGTGATTCTGTGCATGTGTGATTCTGTGTGTGTGTGATTCTGTGCGTATGTGATTCTGTGCGTGTGTGATTCTGTGTGTGTGTGATTCTGTGTGTGTGTGATTGTGTGTGTGTGATTCAGTGTGTTTGATTCTGTGTGTGAGATTCTGTGTGTGTGAGATTCTGTGTGTGAGATTCTGTGTGTGTGATTCTGTGTAATTCTGTGTGTGATTCTGTGTGTGTGTGATTCTGTGTGTGTGTGTGATTCTGTGTGTGTGAGATTCTGTGTGTGTGTGATTCTGTGTGTGTGTGATTCTGTGTGTGTGTGATTCTGTGTGTGTGTGATTCTGTGTGTGTGTGATTCTGTGTGTGTGAGATTCTGTGTGTGTGTGATTCTGTGTGTGTGAGATTCTGTGTGTGTGTGATTCTGTGTGTGTGTAATTCTGTGTGTGTGTGTGTGTGTGTGTGATTCTGTGTGTGGGTGAGATTCTGTGAGTGAGAGATTCTGTGTGTGTGTGTGTGTGTGTGATTCTGTGTGTGGGTGAGATTCTGTGTGTGTGTGATTCTGTGTGCGATTCAGTGTGTGTGATTCTGTGTGTGTGAGATTCTGTGTGTGTGTAATTCTGAGTGTGTGTGATTCTGTGTGTGTTTGTGATTCTGTGTGCGTGTGATTCTGTGTGTGTGTGATTCTGTGTGTGTGTCTGTGTGTGATTCTGTGCATGTGTGATTCTCTGTGTGTGTGATTCTGTGCGTGTGTGAGATTCTGTGTGTATGTGTGATTGTGTGTGTGTGTCTGTGTGTGATTCTGTGCATGTGTGATTCTGTGTGTGTGTGATTCTTTGCGTGTGTGAGATTCTGTGTGTATGTGTGATTCTGTGTGTGTGTCTGATTCTGTGTGTGTGTGTGATTCTGTGTGTATGTATGTGTGATGCACGATCAGTGACCACTGAAGCGAGGTTGTAGTCCAATTGAAGGCTTTAATAAGCTAGATGTTTCCCCCAGCAGCTGAGGTACAGAATGAAGGCTGCTGGGGCAGCACGTGCTCTTATACCCCGCCTTGCAGGGCGGAGCTACCATAGAGCGTGACCAATAGGAAACATACAATATCTACCAATGATGTTCCAGCATTACCAGGTACCGTAAGACTTCTACACAGACTACCACAATGTGTGTGTGATTTTCTGTGTGTGTGTGTGTGTTCGATTCTGTGTGTGTGTGTGTGATTGGTGATTCTGTGTGTGTGTGATTCTGTGTGTGTTTGTGTGATTGTGTGTGTGTGTGTGATTCTGTGTGTGTGTGTGATTCTGTGTGTGAGATTCTGTGTGTGTAATTCTGTGTGTGTGTGTGCGATTCTGTGTGTGAGATTCTGTGTGTGTGAGATTCTGTGTGTGTGTGATTCTGTGTGTGTGTGATTCTGTGTGTGTGTGATTCTGTGTGTGTGTGATTCTGTGTGTGTGTGATTCTGTGTGCAATTCAGTGTGTGAGATTCTGTGTGTGTGTGATTCTGTGTGTGAGATTCTGTGTGCGTGAGATTCTGTGTGTGTGAGATTCTGTGTGTGTGTGATTCTGTGTAATTCTGTGTGTGATTCTGTGTGTGTGTGTGATTCTGTGTGTGTGTGTATGATTCTGTGTGGGTGAGATTCTGTGTGTCTGATTCTGTGTATGTGATTCTGTGTGTGTGTGATTGTGTGTGTGATTCTGTGTGTGTGTGATTCTCTGTGTGTGAGATTCTGTGTGTGTGTGATTCTGTGTGTGTGTGATTCTGTGTGTGTAATTCTGTGCGTGCGTGTGTGATTCTGTGTGTGGGTAAGATTCTGAGAGTGTGAGATTCTGTGTGTGTGTGTGATTCTGTGTGTGGATGAGATTCTGTGTGTGTGTGATTCTGTGTGCGATACAGTGTGTGTGATTCTGTGTGTGTGTGATTCTGTGTGTGTGTAATTCTGAGTGTGTGTGATTCTGTGTGTCTGTGATTCTGTGTGTGTGTGATTCTGTGTGTGTGTGATTCTGTGTGTGTGTGATTCTGTGTGTGCGCGTGATTCTGTGTGCGTGTGATTCTGTGTGTGTGTGATTCTGTGTGTGTGTGATTCTGTGTGTGTGTCTGTGTGTGATTCTGTGCATGTGTGATTCTGTGTGTGTGTGATTCTGTGCATGTGTGATTCTGTGTGTGTGTGTGATTCTGTGTGTGTGTGATTCTGTGTGTGTGTGATTGTGTGTGTGTGATTCTGTGTGCGATTCAGTGTGTGTGATTCTGTGTGTGTGAGATTCTGTGTGTGAGATTCTGTGTGTGTGATTCTGTGTAATTCTGTGTGTGATTCTGTGTGTGTGTGATTCTGTGTGTGTGTGTGATTCTGTGTGGGTGAGATTCTGTGTGTGTGTGATTCTGTGTGTGTGTGATTCTGTGTGTGTGTGTGATTCTGTGTGTGTGTGATTCTGTGTGTGTAATTCTGTGTGTGTGTGTGTGTGTGCGTGTGATTCTGTGTGTGGGTGAGATTCTGTGAGTGAGAGATTCTGTGTGTGTGTGTGTGTGATTCTGTGTGTGGGTGAGATTCTGTGTGTGTGTGATTCTGTGTGCGATTCAGTGTGTGTGATTCTGTGTGTGTGAGATTCTGTGTGTGTGTAATTCTGAGTGTGTGTGATTCTGTGTGTGTGTGATTCTGTGTGTGTGTGATTCTGTGCATGTGTGATTCTGTGTGTGTGTGATTCTGTGCATGTGTGTGATTCTGTGTGTGTGTGTGATTCTGTGTCTGTGTGATTGTGTGTGTGTGATTCTGTGTGCGATTCAGTGTGTGTGATTCTGTGTGTTAGATTCTGTGTGTGTGAGATTCTGTGTGTGAGATTCTGTGTGTGTGATTCTGTGTAATTCTGTGTGTGATTCTGTGTGTGTGTGATTTTGTGTGTGTGTGTGATTCTGTGTGGGTGAGATTCTGTGTGTGTGTGATTCTGTGTGTGTGTGATTCTGTGTGTGTGAGATTCTGTGTGTGTGTGTGATTCTGTGTGCGTGTGATTCTGTGTGTGGGTGAGATTCTGTGAGTGAGAGATTCTGTGTGTGTGTGTGTGTGATTTTGTGTGTGGGTGAGATTCTGTGTGTGGGTGAGATTCTGTGTGTGTGTGATTCTGTGTGTGATTCAGTGTGTGTGTGATTCTGTGTGTGTGAGATTCTGTGTGTGTGTAATTCTGAGTGTGTGTGATTCTGTGTGTGTTTGTGATTCTGTGTGCGTGTGATTCTGTGTGTGTGTGATTCTGTGTGTGTGTGATTCTGTGCATGTGTGATTCTCTGTGTGTGTGATTCTGTGCGTGTGTGAGATTCTGTGTGTGTGTGTGATTGTGTGTGTGTGTGATTCTGTGTGTGTGTGAGATTCTGTGTGTGTGTGATTCTGTGTGTGTGATTCTGTGTGTGTGATTCTGTGTGTGTGATTCTGTGTGTGTGATTCTGTGTGTGTGTGATTCTGTGTGTGTGTAATTCTGTGTGTGTGATTCTGTGTCTGTGTGTTATTATCTGTATATGTGTGTGATTCTGTGCGTGTGATTCTGTGTGTGTGTGATTCTGTGTGTGTCTGTGATTCTGTGTGTGTCTGTGATTCTGTGTGTGTGTGGGATTCTGTGTGTGTGTGATTCTGTGTGCGTGTGATTCTGTGTGCGTGTGATTCTGTGTGCGTGTGATTCTGTGTGTGTGTCTGTGTGTGATTCTGTGTGTGTGTGATTCTGTGTGTGTGTGATTCTGTGTGTGTGATTTTGTGTGTGTGATTCTCTGTGTGTGATTCTCTGTGTGTGATTCTCTGTGTGTGATTGTGTGTGTGTGTGTAATTCTGTGTGTGTGTAATTCTGTGTGTGTGTAATTCTATTTGTGTGTGACTATGTGTGATTCTCTGTGTCTGTCTGTGATTCTGTGCGTGTATGATTCTGTGTGTGATATTCTGTGTGTAATTCTCGGTGTGTTTGTAACAGTGTGTGTGAGTGACAGTGTGTGCGTGACAGTGCGTGTGTGGCAGTATGTGTGTGACAGTGTGTGTGTGGCAGTGTGTGAGTGACAGTGTGTGTGTGGCAGTGTGTGAGTGTGTGAGAGAGACAGTGTGTAACAGTGTGTGTGAGTGACAGTGTGTGACAGTGTGTGAGAGACAGTGTGTGACAGTGTGTGTGAGAGACAGTGTGTGAGAGAGACAGTGTGTGACAGTGTGTGACAGTGTGTGAGAGAGACAGTGTGTGAGAGAGACAGTGTGAGAGAGAGACAGTGTGTGAGAGAGACAGTGTGTGAGAGAGACAGTGTGTGACAGTGTGCGAGAGAGACAGTGTGTAACAGTGTGTGAGAGAGACAGTGTGTGACAGTGTGTGACAGTGTGTGAGAGAGACAGTGTGTGACAGTGTGTGAGAGAGACAGTGTGTGAGAGAGATAGTGTGAGACAGTGTGTGAGAGAGACAGTGTGTGAGAGAGACAGTGTGAGAGAGAGACAGGGTGTGACAGTGTGTGTGAGAGACAATGTGAGACAGTGTGTGACAGTGTGTGAGAGATACAGTGTGTGACAGTGTGTGTGAGAGACAGTGTGTGACAGTGTGTGACAGTGTCTGAGAGAGACAGTGTGTGACAGTGTGTGAGAGAGACAGTGTGTGAGAGAGACAGTGTGTGAGAGAGACAGTGTGTGACAGTGTGTGAGAGAGACAGTGTGTGAGAGAGACAGTGTGTGACAGTGTGTGAGAGAGACAATGTGAGACAGTGTGTGACAGTGTGTGAGAGATACAGTGTGTGACAGTGTGTGAGAGAGACAGTGTGTGACAGTGTGTGAGAGAGACAGTGTGTGACAGTGTGTGAGAGAGACAGTGTGTGAGAGAGACAGTGTGTGACAGTGTGTGAGAGAGACAGTGTGTGACAGTGTGTGAGAGAGACAGTGTGTGACAGTGTGTGAGAGAGACAGTGTGTGAGAGAGACAGTGTGTGAGAGAGACAGTGTGAGAAAGTGTGTGAGAGAGACAGTGTGTGAGAGAGACAGTGTGTGAGAGAGACAGTGTGTGACAGTGTGTGAAAGAGACAGTGTGTGACAGTGTGTGAGAGAGACAGTGTGTGACAGTGTGTGAGAGAGACAGTGTGAGACAGTGTGTGAGAGTGACAGTGTGTGAGAGAGACAGTGTGTGAGAGAGACAATGTGTGAGCGAGACAGTGTGTGACAGTGTGTGAGAGAGACAGTGTGGGAGAGAGACAGTGTGTGACAGTGTGTGAGAGTGACAGTGTGTGAGAGAGACAGTGTGTGACAGTGTGTGAGAGAGACAGTGTGAGACAGTGTGTGAGAGAGACAGTGTGTGAGTGTGACAGTGTGTGAGAGAGACAGTGTGTGAGAGAGATAGTGTGAGACAGTGTGTGAGAGAGACAGTGTGTGAGAGAGACAGTGTGAGAGAGAGACAGGGTGTGACAGTGTGTGTGAGAGACAATGTGAGACAGTGTGTGACAGTGTGTGAGAGATACAGTGTGTGACAGTGTGTGTGAGAGACAGTGTGTGACAGTGTGTGACAGTGTCTGAGAGAGACAGTGTGTGACAGTGTGTGAGAGAGACAGTGTGTGAGAGAGACAGTGTGTGAGAGAGACAGTGTGTGACAGTGTGTGAGAGAGACAGTGTGTGAGAGAGACAGTGTGTGACAGTGTGTGAGAGAGACAATGTGAGACAGTGTGTGACAGTGTGTGAGAGATACAGTGTGTGACAGTGTGTGAGAGAGACAGTGTGTGACAGTGTGTGAGAGAGACAGTGTGTGACAGTGTGTGAGAGAGACAGTGTGTGAGAGAGACAGTGTGTGACAGTGTGTGAGAGAGACAGTGTGTGACAGTGTGTGAGAGAGACAGTGTGTGACAGTGTGTGAGAGAGACAGTGTGTGAGAGAGACAGTGTGTGAGAGAGACAGTGTGAGAAAGTGTGTGAGAGAGACAGTGTGTGAGAGAGACAGTGTGTGAGAGAGACAGTGTGTGACAGTGTGTGAAAGAGACAGTGTGTGACAGTGTGTGAGAGAGACAGTGTGTGACAGTGTGTGAGAGAGACAGTGTGAGACAGTGTGTGAGAGTGACAGTGTGTGAGAGAGACAGTGTGTGAGAGAGACAATGTGTGAGCGAGACAGTGTGTGACAGTGTGTGAGAGAGACAGTGTGGGAGAGAGACAGTGTGTGACAGTGTGTGAGAGTGACAGTGTGTGAGAGAGACAGTGTGTGACAGTGTGTGAGAGAGACAGTGTGAGACAGTGTGTGAGAGAGACAGTGTGTGAGAGTGACAGTGTGAGAGAGACAGTGTGAGACAGTGTGTGAGAGAGACAGTGTGAGACAGTGTGTGTGAGAGACAGTGTGTGTGTGGCAATGTGTGTATGGCAGTGTTTATGTGAGTGACAGTGTGTGACAGTGTGTGTGTGACAGTTCGTGTGAGTGAGTGACAGTGTACAGTGTGTGACAGTGTGAGTGACAGTGTGTGAGTGACAGTGTGTGTGGCAGTGTGTGAGAGAGACAGATTGTGAGAGAGACAGTGTGTGAGAGAGACAGTGTGTGCCAGTGTGTGAGAGAGACAGTGTGTGAGAGAGACGGTGTGTGTCAGTGTGTGAGAGAGACAGTGTGAGGCAGTGTTTGAGAGAGACAGTGTGTGAGAGAGACAGTGTGTGGCAGTGTGTGAGAGAGACAGTATGTGACAGTGTGTGAGAGAGACATGTGTGTGAGAGAGACAGTGTGTGAGAGAGACAGTGTGTGTCAGTGTGTGATAGTGTGTGAGAGAGACAGTGTGTGAGAGAGACAGTGTGTGTGAGAGACAGTGTGTGAGAGAGACAGTGTGTGACAGTGTGTGAGAGAGACAGTGTGTGAGAGAGACAGTGTGTGGCAGTGTGTGAGAGAGACAGTGTGTGACAGTGTGTGAGAGAGACAGTGTGAGACAGTGTGTGAGAGAGACAGTGTGTGAGAGAGACAGTGTGTGAGAGAGACAGTGTGTGACAGTGTGTGAGAGAGACAGTGTGTGTGTGGCAGTGTGTGTGTGGCACTGTTGATGAGTGTGTGAGTGTGTAACAGTGTGTGTGAGTGACAGTGTGTGAGTGACAGTGTGTGTGTGGCAGTATGTGTGTGACAGTGTGTGTGTGGCAGTGTGTGAGTGACAGTGTGTGACAGTGTGTGAGAGAGACAGTGTGTGAGAGAGACAGTGTGTGACAGTGTGTGAGAGAGACAGTGTGTGACAGTGTGTGAGAGAGACAGTGTGAGACAGTGTGTGAGAGACAGTGTGAGACAGTGTGTGAGAGAGACAGTGTGTGACAGTGTGTGAGAGAGACAGTTTGTGACAGTGTGTGAGAGAGACAGTGTGTGAGTGAGACAGTGTGTGTCAGTGTGTGACTGTGGGTGAGAGACAGTGTGTGAGAGACAGTGTGTGTCAGTGTGTGAGAGAGACAGTGTGAGACAGTGTGTGTGTGGCAGTGTGTGACACTGTGTGAGAGAGACAGTGTGTGAGAGAGACAGTCTGTGAGAGAGACAGTGTGTGACAGTGTGTGAGAGGGACAGTGTGTGACAGTGTGTGAGAGAGACAGTGTGTGACAGTGTGTGAGACAGTGTGTGACAGCGTGTGAGAGAGACAGTGTGTGACAGTGTGTGAGACAGACAGTGTGTGACAGTGTGTGAGAGAGACAGTGTGTGAGAGACAGTGTGTGATAGTGTGTGAGAGAGACAGTGTGTGACAGTCTGTGAGGGAGACAGTGTGTGACAGTGTGTGAGAGACAGTGTGTGAGAGAGACAGTGTGTGACAGTGTGTGAGAGACTGTGTGTGAGAGAGACAGTGTGTGACAGTGTGTGAGAGGGACAGTGTGTGACAGTGTGTGAGAGAGACAGTGTGTGACAGTGTGTGAGACAGTGTGTGACAGTGTGTGAGAGAGACAGTGTGTGACAGTGTGTGAGAGAGACAGTGTGTGAGAGACAGTGTGTGATAGTGTGTGAGAGAGACAGTGTGTGACAGTGTGTGAGAGACGGTGTGTGACAGTGTGTGAGAGAGACAGTATGTGACAGTGTGTGAGAGAGACAGTGTGTGACAGTCTGTGAGGGAGACATTGTGTGACAGTGAGTGAGAGAGACATTGTGTGACAGTGTGTGAGAGTGACACCGTTTGACAGTGTGTGAGAGAGACAGTGTGTGACAGTGTGTGAGAGAGACAGTGTGTGAGAGAGACAGTGTGTGAGAGAGACAGTGTGAGAGAGAGACAGTGTGTGACAGTGTGTGTGAGAGAAAGTGTGTGACAGTGTGTGAGAGAGACAGTGTGTGACAGTGTGTGAGAGAGATAGTGTGTGACAGTGTGTGAGAGAGACAGTGTGTGAGAGAGACAGTGTGTGAGAGAGACAGTGTGAGAGAGATGCAGTGTGAGAGAGAGACAGTGTGTGACAATGTGTGTGAGAGACAGTGTGTGACAGTGTGTGAGAGAGACAGTGGGTGAGAGAGACAGTGTGTGACAGTGTCTGAGAGAGACAGTGTGTGACAGTGTGTGAGAGAGACAGTGTCTGAGAGAGACAGTGTGTGAGAGAGACAGTGTGTGACAGTGTGTGAGAGAGACAGGTGTGAGAAAGACAGTGTGTGACAGTGTGTGTGAGAGACAGTGTGTGACAGTTTGTGTGAGAGACAGTGTGTGACAGTGTGTGAGAGAGACAGTGTGTGAGAGAGACAGTGTGAGAGAGAGACAGTGTGTGAGAGAGACAGTGTGTGACAGTGTGTGAGAGAGACAGTGTGTGACAGTGTGTGAGAGAGACAGTGTGTGAGAGAGACAGTGTGTGAGAGAGACAGTGTGTGACAGTGTGGGAGAATGTGTGAGAGAGATAGTGTGTGACAGTGTGTGTGTGACAGTGTGTGTGTGAGTTTGTAACAGTGTGTGTGAGTGACAGTGTGTGCGTGACAGTGCGTGTGTGGCAGTATGTGTGTGACAGTGTGTGTGTGGCAGTGTGTCAGTGTGTGAGAGAGACAGTGTGTAACAGTGTGTGTGAGTGACAGTGTGTGACAGTGTGTGAGAGACAGTGTGTGACAGTGTGTGTGAGAGACAGTGTGTGAGAGAGACAGTGTGTGACAGTGTGTGAGAGAGACAGTGTGTGAGAGAGACAGTATGTGAGAGAGACAGTGTGTGACAGTGTGTGACAGTGTGCGAGAGAGACAGTGTGTGACAGTGTGTGAGAGAGACAGTGTGTGACAGTGTGTGAGAGAGACAGTGTGTGACAGTATGTGAGAGAGACAGTGTGTGACAGTATGTGAGAGAGACAGTGTGTGAGAGAGACAGTGTGAGAGAGAGACAGGGTGTGACAGTGTGTGTGAGAGACAATGTGAGACAGTGTGTGACAGTGTGTGAGAGATACAGTGTGTGACAGTGTGTGTGAGAGACAGTGTGTGACAGTGTGTGACAGTGTCTGAGAGAGACAGTGTGTGACAGTGTGTGAGAGAGACAGTGTGTGAGAGAGACTGTGTGTGACAGTGTGTGAGAGAGACAGTGTGTGAGAGAGACAGTGTGTGACAGTGTGTGAGAGAGACAATGTGAGACAGTGTGTGACAGTGTGTGAGAGATACAGTGTGTGACAGTGTGTGAGAGAGACAGTGTGTGACAGTGTGTGAGAGAGACAGTGTGTGAGAGAGATAGTGTGTGACAGTGTGTGAGAGAGACAGTGTGTGACAGTGTGTGAGAGAGACAGTGTGTGAGAGAGACAGTGTGAGAAAGTGTGTGAGAGAGACAGTGTGTGAGAGAGACAGTGTGTAAGAGAGACAGTGTGTGACAGTGTGTGAGAGAGACAGTGTGTGACAGTGTGTGAGAGAGACAGTGTGTGACAGTGTGTGAGAGAGACAGTGTGAGACAGTGTGTGAGAGTGACAGTGTGTGAGAGAGACAGTGTGTGAGAGAGACAATGTGTGAGAGAGACAGTGTGTGACAGTGTGTGAGAGAGACAGTGTGGGAGAGAGACAGTGTGTGACAGTGTCTGAGAGAGACAGTGTGTGACAGTGTGTGAGAGAGACAGTGTCTGAGAGAGACAGTGTGTGAGAGAGACAGTGTGTGACAGTGTGTGAGAGAGACAGGTGTGAGAAAGACAGTGTGTGACAGTGTGTGTGAGAGACAGTGTGTGACAGTTTGTGTGAGAGACAGTGTGTGACAGTGTGTGAGAGAGACAGTGTGTGAGAGAGACAGTGTGAGAGAGAGACAGTGTGTGAGAGAGACAGTGTGTGACAGTGTGTGAGAGAGACAGTGTGTGACAGTGTGTGAGAGAGACAGTGTGTGAGAGAGACAGTGTGTGAGAGAGACAGTGTGTGACAGTGTGGGAGAATGTGTGAGAGAGATAGTGTGTGACAGTGTGTGTGTGACAGTGTGTGTGTGAGTTTGTAACAGTGTGTGTGAGTGACAGTGTGTGCGTGACAGTGCGTGTGTGGCAGTATGTGTGTGACAGTGTGTGTGTGGCAGTGTGTCAGTGTGTGAGAGAGACAGTGTGTAACAGTGTGTGTGAGTGACAGTGTGTGACAGTGTGTGAGAGACAGTGTGTGACAGTGTGTGTGAGAGACAGTGTGTGAGAGAGACAGTGTGTGACAGTGTGTGAGAGAGACAGGTGTGAGAAAGACAGTGTGTGACAGTGTGTGTGAGAGACAGTGTGTGACAGTTTGTGTGAGAGACAGTGTGTGACAGTGTGTGAGAGAGACAGTGTGTGAGAGAGACAGTGTGTGAGAGAGACAGTGTGTGAGAGAGACAGTGTGAGAGAGAGACAGTGTGTGAGAGAGACAGTGTGTGACAGTGTGTGAGAGAGACAGTGTGTGACAGTGTGTGAGAGAGACAGTGTGTGAGAGAGACAGTGTGTGAGAGAGACAGTGTGTGACAGTGTGGGAGAATGTGTGAGAGAGATAGTGTGTGACAGTGTGTGTGTGACAGTGTGTGTGTGAGTTTGTAACAGTGTGTGTGAGTGACAGTGTGTGCGTGACAGTGCGTGTGTGGCAGTATGTGTGTGACAGTGTGTGTGTGGCAGTGTGTCAGTGTGTGAGAGAGACAGTGTGTAACAGTGTGTGTGAGTGACAGTGTGTGACAGTGTGTGAGAGACAGTGTGTGACAGTGTGTGTGAGAGACAGTGTGTGAGAGAGACAGTGTGTGACAGTGTGTGAGAGAGACAGTGTGTGAGAGAGACAGTATGTGAGAGAGACAGTGTGTGACAGTGTGTGACAGTGTGCGAGAGAGACAGTGTGTGACAGTGTGTGAGAGAGACAGTGTGTGACAGTGTGTGAGAGAGACAGTGTGTGACAGTATGTGAGAGAGACAGTGTGTGACAGTATGTGAGAGAGACAGTGTGTGAGAGAGACAGTGTGAGAGAGAGACAGGGTGTGACAGTGTGTGTGAGAGACAATGTGAGACAGTGTGTGACAGTGTGTGAGAGATACAGTGTGTGACAGTGTGTGTGAGAGACAGTGTGTGACAGTGTGTGACAGTGTCTGAGAGAGACAGTGTGTGACAGTGTGTGAGAGAGACAGTGTGTGAGAGAGACTGTGTGTGACAGTGTGTGAGAGAGATAGTGTGTGAGAGAGACAGTGTGTGACAGTGTGTGAGAGAGACAATGTGAGACAGTGTGTGACAGTGTGTGAGAGATACAGTGTGTGACAGTGTGTGAGAGAGACAGTGTGTGACAGTGTGTGAGAGAGACAGTGTGTGACAGTGTGTGAGAGAGACAGTGTGTGAGAGAGATAGTGTGTGACAGTGTGTGAGAGAGACAGTGTGTGACAGTGTGTGAGAGAGACAGTGTGTGACAGTGTGTGAGAGAGACAGTGTGTGAGAGAGACAGTGTGAGAAAGTGTGTGAGAGAGACAGTGTGTGAGAGAGACAGTGTGTAAGAGAGACAGTGTGTGACAGTGTGTGAAAGAGACAGTGTGTGACAGTGTGTGAGAGAGACAGTGTGTGACAGTGTGTGAGAGAGACAGTGTGTGACAGTGTGTGAGAGAGACAGTGTGAGACAGTGTGTGAGAGTGACAGTGTGTGAGAGAGACAGTGTGTGAGAGAGACAATGTGTGAGAGAGACAGTGTGTGACAGTGTGTGAGAGAGACAGTGTGGGAGAGAGACAGTGTGTGACAGTGTCTGAGAGAGACAGTGTGTGACAGTGTGTGAGAGAGACAGTGTCTGAGAGAGACAGTGTGTGAGAGAGACAGTGTGTGACAGTGTGTGAGAGAGACAGGTGTGAGAAAGACAGTGTGTGACAGTGTGTGTGAGAGACAGTGTGTGACAGTTTGTGTGAGAGACAGTGTGTGACAGTGTGTGAGAGAGACAGTGTGTGAGAGAGACAGTGTGAGAGAGAGACAGTGTGTGACAGTGTGTGAGAGAGACAGTGTGTGACAGTGTGTGAGAGAGACAGTGTGTGAGAGAGACAGTGTGTGAGAGAGACAGTGTGTGACAGTGTGGGAGAATGTGTGAGAGAGATAGTGTGTGACAGTGTGTGTGTGACAGTGTGTGTGTGAGTTTGTAACAGTGTGTGTGAGTGACAGTGTGTGCGTGACAGTGCGTGTGTGGCAGTATGTGTGTGACAGTGTGTGTGTGGCAGTGTGTCAGTGTGTGAGAGAGACAGTGTGTAACAGTGTGTGTGAGTGACAGTGTGTGACAGTGTGTGAGAGACAGTGTGTGACAGTGTGTGTGAGAGACAGTGTGTGAGAGAGACAGTGTGTGACAGTGTGTGAGAGAGACAGTGTGTGAGAGAGACAGTATGTGAGAGAGACAGTGTGTGACAGTGTGTGACAGTGTGCGAGAGAGACAGTGTGTGACAGTGTGTGAGAGAGACAGTGTGTGACAGTGTGTGAGAGAGACAGTGTGTGACAGTATGTGAGAGAGACAGTGTGTGACAGTATGTGAGAGAGACAGTGTGTGAGAGAGACAGTGTGAGAGAGAGACAGGGTGTGACAGTGTGTGTGAGAGACAATGTGAGACAGTGTGTGACAGTGTGTGAGAGATACAGTGTGTGACAGTGTGTGTGAGAGACAGTGTGTGACAGTGTGTGACAGTGTCTGAGAGAGACAGTGTGTGACAGTGTGTGAGAGAGACAGTGTGTGAGAGAGACTGTGTGTGACAGTGTGTGAGAGAGACAGTGTGTGAGAGAGACAGTGTGTGACAGTGTGTGAGAGAGACAATGTGAGACAGTGTGTGACAGTGTGTGAGAGATACAGTGTGTGACAGTGTGTGAGAGAGACAGTGTGTGACAGTGTGTGAGAGAGACAGTGTGTGAGAGAGATAGTGTGTGACAGTGTGTGAGAGAGACAGTGTGTGACAGTGTGTGAGAGAGACAGTGTGTGAGAGAGACAGTGTGAGAAAGTGTGTGAGAGAGACAGTGTGTGAGAGAGACAGTGTGTAAGAGAGACAGTGTGTGACAGTGTGTGAAAGAGACAGTGTGTGACAGTGTGTGAGAGAGACAGTGTGTGACAGTGTGTGAGAGAGACAGTGTGTGACAGTGTGTGAGAGAGACAGTGTGAGACAGTGTGTGAGAGTGACAGTGTGTGAGAGAGACAGTGTGTGAGAGAGACAATGTGTGAGAGAGACAGTGTGTGACAGTGTGTGAGAGAGACAGTGTGGGAGAGAGACAGTGTGTGACAGTGTGTGAGAGTGACAGTGTGTGAGAGTGACAGTGTGTGACAGTGTGTGAGAGAGACAGTGTGAGACAGTGTGTGAGAGAGACAGTGTGTGAGAGTGACAGTGTGAGAGAGACAGTGTGAGACAGTGTGTGAGAGAGACAGTGTGAGACAGTGTGTGTGAGAGAAAGTGTGTGTGTGGCAGTGTGTGTATGGCAGTGTTTATGTGAGTGACAGTGTGTGACAGTGTGTGTGTGACAGTTCGTATGAGTGAGTGACAGTGTGAGTGACAGTGTGTGAGTGACAGTGTGTGTGGCAGTGTGTGAGAGAGACAGTGTGTGAGAGAGACAGTGTGTGAGAGAGACAGTGTGTGCCAGTGTGTGAGAGAGACAGTGTGTGAGAAAGACGGTGTGTGTCAGTGTGTGAGAGAGACAGTGTGAGGCAGTGTGTGAGAGAGACAGTGTGTGAGAGAGACAGTGTGTGGCAGTGTGTGAGAGAGACAGTATGTGACAGTGTGTGAGAGAGACATGTGTGTGAGAGAGACAGTGTGTGAGAGAGACAGTGTGTGTCAGTGTGTGACAGTGTGTGAGAGAGACGGTGTGTGTGAGTGACAGTATGTGACAGTGTGTGAGAGAGACAGTGTGTGAGAGAGACAGTGTGTGACAGTGTGTGAGAGAGACAGTGTGTGACAGTGTGTGAGAGAGACAGTGTGAGACAGTGTGTGAGAGAGACAGTGTGTGAGAGAGACAGTGTGTGACAGTGTGTGAGAGAGACAGTGTGTGTGTGGCAGTGTGTGTGTGGCACTGTTGATGTGTGTGTGAGTGTGTAACAGTGTGTGTGAGTGACAGTGTGTGAGTGACAGTGTGTGTGTGGCAGTATGTGTGTGACAGTGTGTGTGTGGCAGTGTGTGAGTGACAGTGTGTGAGAGAGACAGTGTGTGAGAGAGACAGTGTGTGACAGTGTGTGAGAGAGACAGTGTGTGACAGTGTGTGAGAGAGACAGTGTGTGACAGTATGTGAGAGAGACAGTGTGTGTCAGTTTGTGAGAGAGACAGTGTGAGACAGTGTGTGAGAGACAGTGTGAGACAGTGTGTGAGAGAGAGTGTGTGAGAGAGACAGTGTGAGAGAGAGACAGTGTGAGAGAGAGACAGTGTGTGACACTGTGTGTGAGAGAAAGTGTGTGACAGTGTGTGAGAGAGACAGTGTGTGACAGTGTGTGACAGTGTGTGTGAGAGACAGTGTGTGACAGTGTGTGACAGTGTGTGAGAGAGATAGTGTGTGAGAGAGACAGTGTGAGAGAGAGAGACAGTGTGTGACAGTGTGTGTGAGACAGTGTATGACAGTGTGAGAGAGAGACAGTGTGTGACAGTGTGTGAGAGAGACAGTGTGACAGTGTCTGAGAGAGACAGTGTGTGAGAGAGAGAGTGTGTGAGAGAGACAGTGTGTGAGAGAGACAGTGTGTGACAGTGTGTCAGAGAGACAGTGTGTGAGAGAGACAGTGTGAGACAGTGTGTGAGAGTGTGTGAGAGAGACAGTGTGTGAGAGAGACAGTGTGTGACAGTGTGTGAGAGAGACAGTGTGTGAGAGAGACAGTGTGTGAGAGAGACAGTGTGAGAGAGAGACAGTGCGTGAGAGAGACAGTGTGTGAGAGTGTGTGAGAGAGACAGTATGTGAGAGTGTGTGAGAGAGACAGTGTGTGACAGTGTGTGAGAGTGTGTGAGAGAGACTGTGTGTGACAGTGTGTGTGTGACAGTGTGTGTGTGAGTTTGTAACAGTGTGTGTGAGTGACAGTGTGTGTGTGGCAGTATGTGTGTGACTGTGTGTGTGGCAGTGTGTGAGTGACAGTGTGTGTGTGGCAGTGTGTGAGAGAGACAGTGTGTGAGAGAGACAGTGTGTGACAGTGTGTGAGAGAGACAGTGTGTGAGAGAGACATTGTGTGACAGTGAGTGAGAGAGACAGTGTGTGAGAGAGACGGTGTGTGACAGTGTGTGAGAGAGACAGTATGTGACAGTGCATGAGAGACAGTATGTGACAGTGTGTGAGAGAGACAGTGTGAGACAGTGTGTGAGAGAGACAGTGTGAGACAGTGTGTGAGAGACAGTGTGAGACAGTGTGTGAGAGAGAGTGTGTGAGAGAGATAGTGTGAGAGAGAGACAGTGTGAGAGAGAGACAGTGTGTGACACTGTGTGTGAGAGAAAGTGTGTGACAGTGTGTGAGAGAGACAGTGTGTGACAGTGTGTGACAGTGTGTGTGAGAGACAGTGTGTGACAGTGTGTGACAGTGTGTGAGAGAGATAGTGTGTGACAGTGTGTGAGAGAGACAGTGTGTGAGAGAGACAGTGTGAGAGAGAGAGACAGTGTGTGACAGTGTGTGAGAGAGACAGTGTGTGAGAGAGACAGTGTGAGAGAGAGAGACAGTGTGTGACAGTGTGTGAGAGAGACAGTGTGTGAGAGAGACAGTGTGTGACAGTGTGTGAGAGAGACAGTGTGTGAGAGAGACAGTGTGTGACAGTATGTGAGAGAGACAGTGTGTGTCAGTTTGTGAGAGAGACAGTGAGTGACAGTGTGTGAGAGAGACAGTGTGAGACAGTGTGTGAGAGAGAGTGTGTGAGAGAGACAGTGTGAGAGAGAGACAGTGTGAGAGAGAGACAGTGTGTGACACTGTGTGTGAGAGAAAGTGTGTGACAGCGTGTGAGAGAGACAGTGTGTGACAGTGTGTGACAGTGTGTGTGAGAGACAGTGTGTGACAGTGTGTGACAGTGTGTGAGAGAGATAGTGTGTGACAGTGTGTGAGAGAGACAGTGTGTGAGAGAGACAGTGTGAGAGAGAGAGACAGTGTGTGTGTGAGACAGTGTGTGACAGTGTGAGAGAGAGACAGTGTGTGACAGTGTGTGAGAGAGACAGTGTGACAGTGTCTGAGAGAGACAGTGTGTGAGAGAGAGAGTGTGTGAGAGAGACAGTGTGTGAGAGAGAGAGTGTGTGACAGTGTGTGAGAGAGACAGTGTGTGAGAGAGACAGTGTGAGAGAGAGACAGTGTGTGAGAGAGACAGTGTGTGAGAGAGACAGTGTGAGACAGTGTGTGAGAGTGTGTGAGAGAGACAGTGTGTGAGAGAGACAGTGTGTGACAGTGTGTGTGAGAGAGAGTGTGTGAGAGAGACAGTGTGTGAGAGAGACAGTGTGAGAGACAGTGCGTGAGAGAGACAGTGTGTGAGAGTGTGTGAGAGAGACAGTATGTGAGAGTGTGTGAGAGAGACAGTGTGTGACAGTGTGTGAGAGTGTGTGAGAGAGACAGTGTGTGACAGTGTGTGTGTGACAGTGTGTGTGTGAGTTTGTAACAGTGTGTGTGAGTGACAGTGTGTGTGTGGCAGTATGTGTGTGACTGTGTGTGTGGCAGTGTGTGAGTGACAGTGTGTGTGTGGCAGTGTGTGAGAGAGACAGTGTGTGAGAGAGACAGTGTGTGACAGTGTGTGAGAGAGACAGTGTGTGAGAGAGACATTGTGTGACAGTGTGTGAGAGAGACAGTGTGTGAGAGAGACGGTGTGTGACAGTGTGTGAGAGAGACAGTGTGTGACAGTGTATGAGAGACAGTATGTGACAGTGTGTGAGAGAGACAGTGTGAGACAGTGTGTGAGAGAGACAGTTTGTGACAGTGTGTGAGAGAGACAGTGTGTGAGTGAGACAGTGGGTGTCAGTGTGTGACAGTGTGTGAGAGAGACAGTGTGTGAGAGAGACAGTCTGTGAGAGAGACAGTGTGTGAAAGTGTGTGACAGTGTGTGACAGTGTGTGAGAGAGACAGTGTGTGACAGTCTGTGAGAGAGACAGTGTGTGACAGTGTGTGAGAGAGACAGTGTGTGACAGTGTGTGAGAGAGATAGTGTGTGACAGTGTGTGAGAGAGTGTGTGACAGTGTGTGAGAGACAGTGTGTGAGAGACAGTGTGTGAGAGAGACAGTGATTGACAGTGTGTGAGAGGGACAGTGTATGACAGTGTGTGAGAGAGACAGTGTGTGTCAGTGTGTGACTGTGGGTGAGAGACAGTGTGCGAGAGACAGTGTGTGACAGTGTGTGAGAGAGACAGTGTGTGACAGTGTGTGTGAGTGACAGTGTGTGAGAGGGACAGTGTGTGACAGTGTGTGAGAGAGACAGTGTGTGAGAGAGACAGTCTGTGAGAGAGACAGTCTGTGAGAGAGACAGTGTGTGACAGTGTGTGAGAGAGACAGTGTGTGACAGTGTGTGAGAGAGACAGTGTGTGAGACGGTGTGTGACAGTGTGTGAGAGAGACAATGTTTGACAGTGTGCGAGAGAGACAGTGTTTGACAGTGTGTGAGAGAGACAGTGTGTGACCGTGTGTGAGAGACAGTGTTTGATAGTGTGTGAGAGAGACAGTGTGTGACAGTGTGTGAGTGAGACAGTGTGACAGTGTGTGAGAGAGACAGTGTGAGAGAGAGACAGTGTGAGAGAGAGACAGTGTGTGACACTGTGTGTGAGAGAAAGTGTGTGACAGTGTGTGAGAGAGACAGTGTGTGACAGTGTGTGGCAGTGTGTGAGAGAGACAGTGTGTCACAGTGTGTGACAGTGTTTGAGAGAGACAGTGTGTGACAGTGTGTGAGAGAGACAGTGTGAGAGAGAGACAGTGTGTGACAGTGTGTATGAGAGACAGTGTGTGACAGTGTGTGAGAGAGACAGTGTGTGAGAGAGACAGTGAGAGAGAGAGACAGTGTGTGAGAGAGACAGTGTGTGACAGTGTGTGAGAGAGACAGTGTGAGACAGTGTGTGAGAGTGTGTGAGAGAGACAGTGTGTGAGAGTGTGTGAGAGAGACAGTGTGTGACAGTGTGTGAGAGTGTGTGAGAGAGACAGTGTGTGACAGTGTGTGTGCGACAGTGTGTGTGTGAGTTTGTAACAATGTGTGTGAGTGACAGTGTGTGTGTGGCAGTATGTGTGTGAGAGTGTGTGTGTGGCAGTGTGTGTGTGTGAGAGAGACAGTGTGTAACAGTGTGTGTGAGTGACAGTGTCTGACAGTGTGTGAGAGACAGTGTGTGACAGTGTGTGTGAGAGACAGTGTGTGACAGTCTGTGAGAGAGACCGTGTGTGACAGTGTGTGACAGTGTGTGAGAGAGACAGTGTGTGAGAGAGACAGTGTGAGAGAGAGACAGTGTGTGAGAGAGACAGTGTGTGACAGTGTGTGAGAGAGACAATGTGAGACAGTGTGTGAGAGAGACAGTGTGTGACAGTGTGTGAGAGAGACAGTGTGTGACAGTGTGTGAGAGTGTGTGAGAGAGACAGTGTGTGACAGTGTGTGAGAGAGACAGTGTGTGACAGTGTGTGTCAGTGTGTGAGAGAGACAGTGTGTGACAGTGTGTGAAAGTGACAGTTTGTGAGAGAGACAGTGTGTGACAGTGTGTGAGCGAGACAGTGTGTGACAGTGTGTGTCAGTGTGTGAGAGAGACAGTGTGTGAGAGAGACAGTGTGTGAGAGAGACAGTGTGTGACAGTGTGTGAGAGAGACAGTGTGAGACAGTGTGTGAGAGAGACAGTGTGAGAGAGAGACAGTGTGTGAGAGAGACAGTGTGTGACAGTGTGTGAGAGAGACAATGTGAGACAGTGTGTGAGAGAGACAGTGTGTGACAGTGTGTGAGAGAGACAGTGTGTGACAGTGTGTGAGAGTGTGTGAGAGAGACAGTGTGTGACAGTGTGTGTCAGTGTGTGAGAGAGACAGTGTGTGAGTGTGTGAAAGTGACAGTGTGTGAGAGCGACAGTGTGTGACAGTGTGTGAGAGAGACAGTGTGTGACAGTGTGTGAGAGAGGCAGTGTGTGACAGTGTGTGAGAGAGACAGTGTGAGACAGTGTGTGAGAGAGACAGTGTGTGAGAAAGACAGTGTGAGAGAGACAGTGTGTGAGAGAGACAGTGTGTGAGAGAGACAGTGTGTGACAGTGTGTGAGAGAGACAGTGTGAGACAGTGTGTGAGAGACACAGTGTGTGACAGTGTGTGAGAGAGACAGTGTGTGAGTGTGTGAAAGTGACAGTGTGTGAGAGAGACAGTGTGTGACAGTGTGTGAGAGAGACAGTGTGTGAGAAAGACAGTGTGTGAGAGAGACAGTGTGTGAGAGAGACAGTGTGTGAGAGAGACAGTGTGTGACAGTATGTGAGAGAGACAGTGTGAGACAGTGTGTGAGAGAGACAGTGTGTGAGAGAGACAGTGTGTGAGAGAGATAGTGTGTGACAGTGTGTGAGAGAGACAATGTGTGACAGTGTGTGAGAGAGACAGTGTGAGACAGTGTGTGAGGGAGACAGTGTGTGAGAGAGACTGTGTGTGACAGTGTGTGAGAGAGACAGTGTGTGAGAGACAGTGTGTGACAATGTGTGAGAGAGACAGTGTGTGACAGTGTGTGAGAGAGACAGTGTGTGAGAGAGACACTGTGTGACAGTGTGTGAGAGAGACAGTGTGTGAGAGACAGTGTGTGACAATGTGTGAGAGAGACAGTGTGTGACAGTGTGTGGCAGTGTGAGAGAGAGACAGTTGTGACATTGTGTGAGAGAGACAGTGTGTGAGAGTGTGGGAGAGAGACAGTGTGTGACAGTGTCTGAGAGAGACAGTGTGTGAGAGTGTGTGAGAGAGACAGTGTGTGACAGTGTCTGAGAGAGACAGTGTGTGAGAGAGACTGTGTGTGACAGTGTGTGAGAGAGACAGTGTGTGACAGTGTGTGAGAGTGACAGTGTGTGACAGCGTGTGAGAGAGACAGTGTGTGAGAGTGTGTGAGAGAGACAGTGTGTGAGAGAGGCAGTGTGTGAGAGTGAGTGTGTGACAGTGTGTGTGAGAGACAGTGTGTGAGAGTGTGTGAGAGAGACAGTGTGTGACAGTGTGTGAGAGTGACAGTGTGTGACAGTGTGTGAGAGAGACAGTGTGTGAGAGTGTGTGAGAGAGACAGTGTGTGACAGTGTGTGAGAGAGACAGTGTGTGAGAGTGTGTGAGAGAGTCAGTGTGTGACAGTGTGTGAGAGAGACAGTGTGTGAGAGAGACACTGTGTGACAGTGTGTGAGAGAGACAGTGTGTGAGAGACAGTGTGTGACAATGTGTGAGAGAGACAGTGTGTGACAGTGTGTGAGAGAGACAGTGTGAGACAGTGTGTGAGAGAGACAGTGTGAGCCAGTGTGTGAGAGACAGTGTGTGTGTGGCAGTGTGTGTGTGGCAGTGTTTATGTGAGTGACAGTGTGTGAGTGACAGTGTGTGTGTGGCAGTGTGTGTGTGGCAGTGTTTATGTGTGTGACAGTGTGTGTGAGTGAGTGACAGTGTACAGTGTGTGACAGTGTGAGTGAACGTGTGTGAGTGACAGTGTGTGTGTGTCAGTGTGTGAGAGAGACAGTGTGTGAGAGAGACAGTCTGTGACAGTGTGTGAGAGAGAGACAGTGTGTGAGAGAGACATTGTGTGACAGTGTGTGAGAGAGACAGTGTGTGAGAGAGACGGTGTGTGACAGTGTGTGAGAGAGACAGTGTGTGGCAGTGTGTGAGAGAGAC
This sequence comes from Scyliorhinus torazame, assembly GCF_047496885.1. Taxonomy (NCBI): domain Eukaryota; kingdom Metazoa; phylum Chordata; class Chondrichthyes; order Carcharhiniformes; family Scyliorhinidae; genus Scyliorhinus; species Scyliorhinus torazame. The sequence goes on from NC_092726.1 coordinate 5,076,104, forward strand.
AGTATGTGACAGTGTGTGAGAGAGACAGTGTGTGATAGTGTGTGAGAGAGACAGTGTGTGAGAGAGACAGTGTGTGACAGTGTGTGAGAGAGACAGTGTGTGACAGTGTGTGACAGTGTGTGACAGTGTGTGACAGTGTGTGACAGTGTGTGAGAGAGACAGTGTGTGAGAGAGACAGTGTGAGAGAGAGACAGTGTGTGAGAGAGACAGTGTGTGACAGTGTGTGAGAGTGACAGTGTGACAGTGTGTGTGAGAGACAGTGTGTGAGAGAGACAGTGTGTGAGAGAGACAGTGTGTGAGAGAGACAGTGTGAGAGAGAGACAGTGTGTGACAGTGTGTGTGAGAGAAAGTGTGTGACAGTGTGTGACAGTGAGTGAGAGAGACAGTGTGTGAGAGAGACAGTGTGAGAGAGAGACAGTGTGTGACAGTGTGTGTGAGAGACAGTGTGTGACAGTGTGTGAGAGAGAGTGTGTGACAGTGTGTGAGAGAGACAGTGTGACAGTGTCTGAGAGAGACAGTGTGTGACAGTGTGTGAGAGAGACAGTGTGTGAGAGAGACAGTGTGTGACAGTGTGTGAGAGAGACAGTGTGTGAGAGAGACAGTGTGAGAGAGAGACAGTGTGTGAGTGAGACAGTGTGTGACAGTGTGTGAGAGAGACAGTGTGTGACAGTGTGTGACAGTGTGTGAGAGAGACAGTGTGTGAGAGAGACAGTGTGTGAGAGAGACAGTGTGAGAGAGAGACAGTGTGTGAGAGAGACAGTGTGTGAGAGAGACAGTGTGTGACAGTGTGTGAGAGTGACAGTGTGACAGTGTGTGTGAGAGACAGTGTGTGACAGTGTGGGAGAGAGACAGTGTGTGAGAGAGACAGTGTGAGAGAGAGACAGTGTGTGACAGTGTGTGTGAGAGAAAGTGTGTGACAGTGTGTGAGAGAGACAGTGTGTGACAGTGTGTGACAGTGTGTGAGAGAGACAGTGTGTGAGAGAGACAGTGTGTGAGAGAGACAGTGTGTGACAGTGTGTGAGAGAGACAGTGTGTGAGAGAGACAGTGTGAGAGAGAGACAGTGTGAGAGAGAGACAGTGTGTGACAGTGTGTGTGAGAGACAGTGTGTGAGAGAGACAGTGTGTGACAGTGTGTGAGAGAGACAGTGTGTGAGAGAGACAGTGTGTGACATTGTGTGAGAGAGACAGTGTGAGACAGTGTGTGAGAGAGAGTGTGTGACAGTGTGTGAGAGAGACAGTGTGACAGTGTCTGAGAGAGACAGTGTGTGACAGTGTGTGAGAGAGACAGTGTGTGAGAGAGACAGTGTGTGAGAGAGACAGTGTGTGAGAGAGACAGTGTGTGACAGTGTGTGAGAGAGACAGTGTGTGAGAGAGACAGTGTGAGAGAGACAGTGTGTGAGAGAGACAGTGTGAGAGAGAGACAGTGTGAGAGAGAGACAGTGTGTGAGAGAGACAGTGTGTGACATTGTGTGAGAGAGACAGTGTGAGACAGTGTGTGAGAGTGTGTGAGAGAGACAGTGTGTGACAGTGTGTGAGAGAGACAGTGTGTGAGAGAGACAGTGTGATAGAGAGAGACAGTGTGTGACAGTGTGGTGAGAGACAGTGTGTGACACTGTGTGAGAGAGACAGTGTTTGAGAGAGACAGTGTGAGAGAGACAGTGTGTGAGAGAGACAGTGTGTGACAGTGTGTGAGAGAGACAGTGTGAGACAGTGTGTGAGAGACACAGTGTGTGACAGTGTGTGAGAGAGACAGTGTGTGAGTGTGTGAAAGTGACAGTGTGTGAGAGCGACAGTGTGTGACAGTGTGTGAGAGAGACAGTGTGTGACAGTGTGTGAGAGAGACAGTGTGTGAGAAAGACAGTGTGTGAGAGAGACAGTGTGTGAGAGAGACAGTGTGTGAGAGAGACAGTGTGTGACAGTATGTGAGAGAGACAGTGTGAGACAGTGTGTGAGAGAGACAGTGTGTGAGAGAGACAGTGTGTGAGAGAGATAGTGTGTGACAGTGTGTGAGAGAGACAATGTGTGACAGTGTGTGAGAGAGACAGTGTGAGACAGTGTGTGAGAGAGACAGTGTGTGAGAGAGACTGTGTGTGACAGTGTGTGAGAGAGACAGTGTGTGAGAGACAGTGTGTGACAATGTGTGAGAGAGACAGTGTGTGACAGTGTGTGAGAGAGACAGTGTGTGAGAGAGACACTGTGTGACAGTGTGTGAGAGAGACAGTGTGTGAGAGACAGTGTGTGACAATGTGTGAGAGAGACAGTGTGTGACAGTGTGTGGCAGTGTGAGAGAGAGACAGTTGTGACATTGTGTGAGAGAGACAGTGTGTGAGAGTGTGGGAGAGAGACAGTGTGTGACAGTGTCTGAGAGAGACAGTGTGTGAGAGTGTGTGAGAGAGACAGTGTGTGACAGTGTCTGAGAGAGACAGTGTGTGAGAGAGACTGTGTGTGACAGTGTGTGAGAGAGACAGTGTGTGACAGTGTGTGAGAGTGACAGTGTGTGACAGCGTGTGAGAGAGACAGTGTGTGAGAGTGTGTGAGAGAGACAGTGTGTGAGAGAGGCAGTGTGTGAGAGTGAGTGTGTGACAGTGTGTGTGAGAGACAGTGTGTGAGAGTGTGTGAGAGAGACAGTGTGTGACAGTGTGTGAGAGTGACAGTGTGTGACAGTGTGTGAGAGAGACAGTGTGTGAGAGTGTGTGAGAGAGACAGTGTGTGACAGTGTGTGAGAGAGACAGTGTGTGAGAGTGTGTGAGAGAGTCAGTGTGTGACAGTGTGTGAGAGAGACAGTGTGTGAGAGAGACACTGTGTGACAGTGTGTGAGAGAGACAGTGTGTGAGAGACAGTGTGTGACAATGTGTGAGAGAGACAGTGTGTGACAGTGTGTGAGAGAGACAGTGTGAGACAGTGTGTGAGAGAGACAGTGTGAGCCAGTGTGTGAGAGACAGTGTGTGTGTGGCAGTGTGTGTGTGGCAGTGTTTATGTGAGTGACAGTGTGTGAGTGACAGTGTGTGTGTGGCAGTGTGTGTGTGGCAGTGTTTATGTGTGTGACAGTGTGTGTGAGTGAGTGACAGTGTACAGTGTGTGACAGTGTGAGTGAACGTGTGTGAGTGACAGTGTGTGTGTGTCAGTGTGTGAGAGAGACAGTGTGTGAGAGAGACAGTCTGTGACAGTGTGTGAGAGAGAGACAGTGTGTGAGAGAGACATTGTGTGACAGTGTGTGAGAGAGACAGTGTGTGAGAGAGACGGTGTGTGACAGTGTGTGAGAGAGACAGTGTGTGGCAGTGTGTGAGAGAGACAGTATGTGACAGTGTGTGAGAGAGACAGTGTGTGATAGTGTGTGAGAGAGACAGTGTGTGAGAGAGACAGTGTGTGACAGTGTGTGAGAGAGACAGTGTGTGACAGTGTGTGACAGTGTGTGACAGTGTGTGACAGTGTGTGAGAGAGACAGTGTGTGAGAGAGACAGTGTGAGAGAGAGACAGTGTGTGAGAGAGACAGTGTGTGACAGTGTGTGAGAGTGACAGTGTGACAGTGTGTGTGAGAGACAGTGTGTGAGAGAGACAGTGTGTGAGAGAGACAGTGTGTGAGAGAGACAGTGTGAGAGAGAGACAGTGTGTGACAGTGTGTGTGAGAGAAAGTGTGTGACAGTGTGTGACAGTGAGTGAGAGAGACAGTGTGTGAGAGAGACAGTGTGAGAGAGAGACAGTGTGTGACAGTGTGTGTGAGAGACAGTGTGTGACAGTGTGTGAGAGAGAGTGTGTGACAGTGTGTGAGAGAGACAGTGTGTGACAGTGTGTGAGAGAGACAGTGTGTGAGAGAGACAGTGTGTGACAGTGTGTGAGAGAGACAGTGTGTGAGAGAGACAGTGTGAGAGAGAGACAGTGTGTGAGTGAGACACTGTGTGACAGTGTGTGAGAGAGACAGTGTGTGACAGTGTGTGAGAGAGACAGTGTGTGAGAGAGACAGTGTGTGAGAGAGACAGTGTGAGAGAGAGACAGTGTGTGAGAGAGACAGTGTGTGAGAGAGACAGTGTGTGACAGTGTGTGAGAGTGACAGTGTGACAGTGTGTGTGAGAGACAGTGTGTGACAGTGTGGGAGAGAGACAGTGTGTGAGAGAGACAGTGTGAGAGAGAGACAGTGTGTGACAGTGTGTGTGAGAGAAAGTGTGTGACAGTGTGTGAGAGAGACAGTGTGTGACAGTGTGTGACAGTGTGTGAGAGAGACAGTGTGTGAGAGAGACAGTGTGTGAGAGAGACAGTGTGTGACAGTGTGTGAGAGAGACAGTGTGTGAGAGAGACAGTGTGAGAGAGAGACAGTGTGAGAGAGAGACAGTGTGTGACAGTGTGTGTGAGAGACAGTGTGTGAGAGAGACAGTGTGTGAGAGAGACAGTGTGTGACAGTGTGTGAGAGAGACAGTGAGTGAGAGAGACAGTGTGTGACATTGTGTGAGAGAGACAGTGTGAGACAGTGTGTGAGAGAGAGTGTGTGACAGTGTGTGAGAGAGACAGTGTGACAGTGTCTGAGAGAGACAGTGTGTGACAGTGTGTGAGAGAGACAGTGTGTGAGAGAGACAGTGTGTGAGAGAGACAGTGTGTGACAGTGTGTGAGAGAGACAGTGTGTGAGAGAGACAGTGTGAGAGAGAGACAGTGTGAGAGAGAGACAGTGTGTGACAGTGTGTGTGAGAGACAGTGTGTGAGAGAGACAGTGTGTGAGAGAGACAGTGTGAGAGAGAGACAGTGTGAGAGAGAGACAGTGTGTGAGAGAGACAGTGTGTGACATTGTGTGAGAGAGACAGTGTGAGACAGTGTGTGAGAGTGTGTGAGAGAGACAGTGTGTGACAGTGTGTGAGAGAGACAGTGTGTGAGAGAGACAGTGTGATAGAGAGAGACAGTGTGTGACAGTGTGGTGAGAGACAGTGTGTGACACTGTGTGAGAGAGACAGTGTTTGAGAGAGACAGTGTGTGAGAGAGACAGTGTGTGACAGTGTGTGAGAGAGACAGTGTGTGAGAGAGACAGTGTGAGAGAGAGACAGTGAGTGAGAGAGACAGTGTGTGACAGTGTGTGAGAGAGACAGTGTGTGACAGTGTGTGACAGTGTGTGACAGTGTGTGAGAGAGACAGTGTGTGAGAGAGACAGTGTGAGAGAGAGACAGTGTGTGAGAGAGACAGTGTGTGACAGTGTGTGAGAGTGACAGTGTGACAGTGTGTGTGAGAGACAGTGTGTGACAGTGTGTGAGAGAGACAGTGTGTGAGAGAGACAGTGTGAGAGAGAGACAGTGTGTGACAGTGTGTGTGAGAGAAAGTGTGTGACAGTGTGTGAGAGAGACAGTGTGTGACAGTGTGTGAGAGAGACAGTGTGTGAGAGAGACAGTGTGAGAGAGAGACAGTGTGTGACAGTGTGTGTGAGAGACAGTGTGTGACAGTGTGTGAGAGAGAGTGTGTGACAGTGTGTGAGAGAGACAGTGTGACAGTGTCTGAGAGAGACAGTGTGTGACAGTGTGTGAGAGAGACAGTGTGTGAGAGAGACAGTGTGTGACAGTGTGTGAGAGAGACAGTGTGTGAGAGAGACAGTGTGAGAGAGAGACAGTGGGTGAGTGAGACAGTGTGTGACAGTGTGTGAGAGAGACAGTGTGTGACAGTGTGTGACAGTGTGTGACAGTGTGTGAGAGAGACAGTGTGTGAGAGAGACAGTGTGAGAGAGAGGCAGTGTGTGAGAGAGACAGTGTGTGAGAGAGACAGTGTGTGACAGTGTGTGAGAGTGACAGTGTGACAGTGTGTGAGAGACAGTGTGTGACAGTGTGTGAGAGAGACAGTGTGTGAGAGAGACAGTGTGAGAGAGAGACAGTGTGTGACAGTGTGTGTGAGAGAAAGTGTGTGACAGTGTGTGAGAGAGACAGTGTGTGACAGTGTGTGACAGTGTGTGAGAGAGACAGTGTGTGAGAGAGACAGTGTGTGAGAGAGACAGTGTGTGACAGTGTGTGAGAGAGACAGTGTGTGAGAGAGACAGTGTGAGAGAGAGACAGTGTGAGAGAGAGACAGTGTGTGACAGTGTGTGTGAGAGACAGTGTGTGAGAGAGACAGTGTGTGAGAGAGACAGTGTGAGAGAGAGACAGTGTGTGAGAGAGACAGTGTGTGACATTGTGTGAGAGAGACAGTGTGAGACAGTGTGTGAGAGTGTGTGAGAGAGACAGTGTGTGAGAGAGACAGTGTGTGAGAGAGACAGTGTGTGACATTGTGTGTGAGAGACAGTGGGGGACAGTGTGTGAGAGAGACAGTGTGTGAGAGAGACAGTGTGAGAGAGAGACAGTGAGTGAGAGAGACAGTGTGTGACAGTGTGTGAGACAGTGTGAGACAGTGTGTGAGAGAGACAGTGTGTGAGAGTGTGTGAGAGAGACAGTGTGTGAGAGTGTGTGAGAGTGTGTGAGAGTGTGTGAGAGAGACAGTGTGTGACAGTGTGTGTGTGACAGTGTGTGTGTGAGTTTGTAACAGTGTGTGTGAGTGACAGTGTGTGTGTGGCAGTATGCGTGTGACAGTGTGTGTGTTGTAGTGTGTGAGTGACAGTGTGTGTGTGGCAGTGTGTGAGTGTGTGAGAGAGACAGTGTGTAACAGTGTGTGTGAGTGACAGTGTGTGACAGTGTGTGAGAGACAGTGTGTGACAGTGTGTGTGAGAGACAGTGTGTGACAGTGTGTGAGAGAGACAGTGTGTGACAGTGTGTGACAGAGACAATGTGAGACAGTGTGTGAGAGAGACATTGTGTGACAGTGTGTGAGAGAGACAGTGTGTGACAGTGTGTGTCAGTGTGTGAGAGAGACAGTGTGTGACAGTGTGTGAAAGTGACAGTTTGTGAGAGAGACAGTGTGTGACAGTGTGTGAGCGAGACAGTGTGTGACAGTGTGTGTCAGTGTGTGAGAGAGACAGTGTGTGACAGTGTGTGAGAGGGACAGTGTGTGACAGTGTGTGAGAGAGACAGTGTGTGACAGTGTGTGAGAGAGACAGTGTGTGAGAGAGACAGTGTGTGACAGTGTGTGAGAGAGACAGTGTGTGACAGTGTGTGAGAGAGACAGTGTGTGAGAGAGACAGTGTGTGAGAGAAACAATGTGAGACAGTGTGTGAGAGAGACAGTGTGTGAGAGTGTGTGAGAGAGACAGTGTGTGACAGTGTATGAGAGAGACAGTGTGTGTCAGTGTGTGAGAGAGACAGTGTGTGAGTGTGTGAATGTGACAGTGTGTGAGAGAGACAGTGTGTGACAGTGTGTGAGAGAGACAGTGTGTGAGAAAGACAGTGTGTGAGAGAGACAGTGTGTGACAGTGTGTGAGAGAGACAGTGTGAGACAGTGTGTGAGAGAGACAGTGTGTGAGAGAGACAGTGTGAGAGAGAGACAGTGTGTGAGAGAGACAGTGTGTGACAGTGTGTGAGAGAGACAATGTGAGACAGTGTGTGAGAGAGACAGTGTGTGACAGTGTGTGAGAGAGACAGTGTGTGACAGTGTGTGAGAGTGTGTGAGAGAGACAGAGTGTGACAGTGTGTGAGAGAGACAGTGTGTGACAGTGTGTGAAAGTGACAGTTTGTGAGAGAGACAGTGTGTGACAGTGTGTGAGAAAGACAGTGTGTGAGAGAGAGAGTGTGAGAGAGAGACAGTGTGTGAGAGAGACAGTGTGTGACAGTGTGTGAGAGAGACAGTGTGTGACAGTGTGTGACAGTGTGTGAGAGAGACAGTGTGTGAGAGAGACAGTGTGAGAGAGAGACAGTGTGAGAGAGAGACAGTGTGAGAGAGAGACAGTGTGTGACAGTGTGTGAGAGTGACAGTGTGACAGTGTGTGTGAGAGACAGTGTGTGACAGTGTGTGAGAGAGACAGTGTGTGAGAGAGACAGTGTGAGAGAGAGGCAGTGTGTGTGAGAGAAAGTGTGTGACAGTGTGTGAGAGAGACAGTGTGTGACAGTGTGTGACAGTGTGTGAGAGAGACAGTGTGTGAGAGAGACAGTGTGAGAGAGAGACAGTGTGTGACAGTGTGTGTGAGAGACAGTGTGTGACAGTGTGTGAGAGAGAGTGTGTGACAGTGTGTGAGAGAGACAGTGTGTGACAGTGTGTGAGAGAGACAGTGTGTGAGAGAGACAGTGTGTGACAGTGTGTGAGAGAGACAGTGTGTGAGAGAGACAGTGTGAGAGAGAGACAGTGTGAGAGAGAGACAGTGTGTGACAGTGTGTGTGAGAGACAGTGTGTGACAGTGTGTGAGAGAGACAGTGTGTGAGAGAGACAGTGTGTGAGAGAGACAGTGTGTGAGAGAGACAGTGTGTGACATGTGTGAGAGAGACAGTGTGAGACAGTGTGTGAGAGTGTGTGAGAGAGACAGTGTGTGACAGTGTGTGAGAGAGACAGTGTGTGAGAGAGACAGTGTGATAGAGAGAGACAGTGTGTGACAGTGTGGTGAGAGACAGTGTGTGACACTGTGTGAGAGAGACAGTGTGTGAGAGAGACAGTGTGTGAGAGAGACAGTGTGTGACAGTGTGTGAGAGAGACAGTGTGTGAGAGAGACAGTGTGTGAGAGAGACAGTGTGAGAGAGAGACAGTGTGAGAGAGAGACAGTGTGTGACATTGTGTGTGAGAGACAGTGGGTGACAGTGTGTGAGAGAGACAGTGTGTGACAGTGTGTGAGAGAGACAGTGTGTGAGAGAGACAGTGTGAGAGACAGTGTGAGAGAGAGACAGTGTGTGTCAGTGTGTGAGAGAGACAGTATGTGACAGTGTGTGTGAGAGACAGTGTGTGACAGTGTGTGAGAGAGACAGTGTGTGAGAGAGACAGTGTGAGAGAGAGACAGTGAGTGAGAGAGACAGTGTGTGACAGTGTGTGAGAGAGACAGTGTGAAACAGTGTGTGAGAGTGTGTGAGAGAGACAGTGTGTGATAGTGTGTGAGAGAGACAGTGTGTGACAGTGTGTGAGAGTGTGTGAGAGTGTGTGAGAGTGTGTGAGAGAGACAGTGTGTGACAGTGTGTGTGTGACAGTGTGTGTGTGAGTTTGTAACAGTGTGTGTGAGTGACAGTGTGTGTGTGGCAGTATGTGTGTGACAGTGTGTGTGTGGTAGTGTGTGAGTGACAGTGTGTGTGTGGCAGTGTGTGAGTGTGTGAGAGAGACAGTGTGTGACAGTGTGTGAGAGAGACAGTGTGTGACAGTGTGTGACAGAGACAATGTGAGACAGTGTGTGAGAGAGACATTGTGTGACAGTGTGTGAGAGAGACAGTGTGTGACAGTGTGTGTCAGTGTGTGAGAGAGACAGTGTGTGACAGTGTGTGAAAGTGACAGTTTGTGAGAGAGACAGTGTGTGACAGTGTGTGAGCGAGACAGTGTGTGACAGTGTGTGTCAGTGTGTGAGAGAGACAGTGTGTGACAGTGTGTGAGAGAGACAGTGTGTGACAGTGTGTGAGAGAGACAGTGTGTGAGAGAGACAGTGTGTGACAGTGTGTGAGAGAGACAGTGTGTGACAGTGTGTGAGAGAGACAGTGTGTGAGAGAGACAGTGTGTGAGAGAAACAATGTGAGACAGTGTGTGAGAGAGACAGTGTGTGAGAGTGTGTGAGAGAGACAGTGTGTGACAGTGTGTGAGAGAGACAGTGTGTGACAGTGTGTGTCAGTGTGTGAGAGAGACAGTGTGTGACAGTGTGTGAAAGTGACAGTTTGTGAGAGAGACAGTGTGTGACAGTGTGTGAGCGAGACAGTGTGTGACAGTGTGTGTCAGTGTGTGAGAGAGACAGTGTGTGAGTGTGTGAATGTGACAGTGTGTGAGAGAGACAGTGTGTGACAGTGTGTGAGAGAGACAGTGTGTGAGAAAGACAGTGTGTGAGAGAGACAGTGTGTGACAGTGTGTGAGAGAGACAGTGTGAGACAGTGTGTGAGAGAGACAGTGTGTGAGAGAGACAGTGTGTGAGAGAGACAGTGGGTGAGAGAGACAGTGTGTGAGAGAGACAGTGTGAGAGAGAGACAGTGTGACAGAGAGACAGTGTGTGACATTGTGTGTGAGAGACAGTGGGGGACAGTGTGTGAGAGAGACAGTGTGTGAGAGAGACAGTGTGAGAGAGAGACAGTGAGTGAGAGAGACAGTGTGTGACAGTGTGTGAGAGAGACAGTGTGAGACAGTGTGTGAGAGAGACAGTGTGTGAGAGTGTGTGAGAGAGACAGTGTGTGACAGTGTGTGAGAGTGTGTGAGAGAGACAGTGTGTGACAGTGTGTGTGAGAGACAGTGTGTGAGAGTGTGTGAGAGAGACAGTGTGTAACAGTGTGTGTGAGTGACAGTGTGTGTGTGGCAGTATGTGTGTGACAGTGTGTGTGTGGTAGTGTGTGAGTGACAGTGTGTGTGTGGCAGTGTGTGAGTGTGTGAGAGAGACAGTGTGTAACAGTGTGTGTGAGTGACAGTGTGTGACAGTGTGTGAGAGACAGTGTGTGACAGTGTGTGTGAGAGACAGTGTGTGACAGTGTGTGAGAGAGACAGTGTGTGACAGTGTGTGACAGAGACAATGTGAGACAGTGTGTGAGAGAGACATTGTGTGACAGTGTGTGTCAGTGTGTGAGTGAGACAGTGTGTGACAGTGTGTGAGAGAGACAGTGTGTGACAGTGTGTGAGAGAGACAGTGTGTGACAGTGTGTGAGAGAGACAGTGTGTGAGAGAGACAGTGTGTGACAGTGTGTGAGAGAGACAGTGTGTGACAGTGTGTGAGAGAGACAGTGTGTGAGAGACAGTGTGTGAGAGAAACAATGTGAGACAGTGTGTGAGAGAGAGTGTGTGAGAGAGACAGTGTGAGAGAGAGACAGTGTGTGAGAGAGACAGTGTGTGACAGTGTGTGAGAGTGACAGTGTGACAGTGTGTGTGAGAGACAGTGTGTGACAGTGTGTGAGAGAGACAGTGTGTGAGAGAGACAGTGTGAGAGAGAGACAGTGTGTGACAGTGTGTGTGAGAGAAAGTGTGTGACAGTGTGTGAGAGAGACAGTGTGTGACAGTGTGTGAGAGAGACAGTGTGTGAGAGAGACAGTGTGAGAGAGAGACAGTGTGTGACAGTGTGTGTGAGAGACAGTGTGTGACAGTGTGTGAGAGAGAGTGTGTGACAGTGTGTGAGAGAGACATTGTGACAGTGTCTGAGAGAGACAGTGTGTGACAGTGTGTGAGAGAGACAGTGTGTGAGAGAGACAGTGTGTGACAGTGTGTGAGAGAGACAGTGTGTGAGAGAGACAGTGTGAGAGAGAGACAGTGTGTGAGTGAGACAGTGTGTGACAGTGTGTGAGAGAGACAGTGTGTGACAGTGTGTGACAGTGTGTGAGAGAGACAGTGTGTGAGAGAGACAGTGTGAGAGAGAGGCAGTGTGTGAGAGAGACAGTGTGTGAGAGAGACAGTGTGTGACAGTGTGTGAGAGTGACAGTGTGACAGTGTGTGAGAGACAGTGTGTGACAGTGTGTGAGAGAGACAGTGTGTGAGAGAGACAGTGTGAGAGAGAGACAGTGTGTGACAGTGTGTGTGAGAGACAGTGTGTGACAGTGTGTGAGAGAGACAGTGTGTGACAGTGTGTGACAGTGTGTGAGAGAGACAGTGTGTGAGAGAGACAGTGTGTGAGAGAGACAGTGTGTGACAGTGTGTGAGAGAGACAGTGTGTGAGAGAGACAGTGTGAGAGAGAGACAGTGTGAGAGAGAGACAGTGTGTGACAGTGTGTGTGAGAGACAGTGTGTGAGAGAGACAGTGTGTGAGAGAGACAGTGTGAGAGAGAGACAGTGTGTGAGAGAGACAGTGTGTGACATTGTGTGAGAGAGACAGTGTGAGACAGTGTGTGAGAGAGAGTGTGTGACAGTGTGTGAGAGAGACAGTGTGACAGTGTCTGAGATAGACAGTGTGTGACAGTGTGTGAGAGAGACAGTGTGTGAGAGAGACAGTGTGTGAGAGAGACAGTGTGTGACAGTGTGTGAGAGAGACAGTGTGTGAGAGAGACAGTGTGAGAGAGAGACAGTGTGAGAGAGAGACAGTGTGTGACAGTGTGTGTGAGAGACAGTGTGTGAGAGAGACAGTGTGTGACATTGTGTGAGAGAGACAGTGTGAGACAGTGTGTGAGAGTGTGTGAGAGAGACAGTGTGTGAGAGAGACAGTGTGTGAGAGAGACAGTGTGTGAGAGAGACAGTGTGATAGAGAGAGACAGTGTGTGACAGTGTGGTGAGAGACAGTGTGTGACACTGTGTGAGAGAGACAGTGTGTGAGAGAGACAGTGTGTGAGAGAGACAGTGTGTGACAGTGTGTGAGAGAGACAGTGTGTGAGAGAGACAGTGTGAGAGAGAGACAGTGTGACAGAGAGACAGTGTGTGACATTGTGTGTGAGAGACAGTGGGGGACAGTGTGTGAGAGAGACAGTGTGTGAGAGAGACAGTGTGAGAGAGAGACAGTGAGTGAGAGAGACAGTGTGTGACAGTGTGTGAGACAGTGTGAGACAGTGTGTGAGAGAGACAGTGTGTGAGAGTGTGTGAGAGAGACAGTGTGTGAGAGAGACAGTGTGTGACAGTGTGTGAGAGAGACAGTGTGTGACAGTGTGTGACAGAGACAATGTGAGACAGTGTGTGAGAGAGACATTGTGTGACAGTGTGTGAGAGAGACAGTGTGTGACAGTGTGTGTCAGTGTGTGAGAGAGACAGTGTGTGACAGTGTGTGAAAGTGACAGTTTGTGAGATAGACAGTGTGTGACAGTGTGTGAGCGAGACAGTGTGTGACAGTGTGTGTCAGTGTGTGAGAGAGACAGTGTGTGACAGTGTGTGAGAGAGACAGTGTGTGACAGTGTGTGAGAGAGACAGTGTGTGAGAGAGACAGTGTGTGACAGTGTGTGAGAGAGACAGTGTGTGACAGTGTGTGAGAGAGACAGTGTGTGAGAGAGACAGTGTGTGAGAGAAACAATGTGAGACAGTGTGTGAGAGAGACAGTGTGTGAGAGAGACAGTGTGTGACAGTGTGTGAGAGAGACAGTGTGTGACAGTGTGTGTCAGTGTGTGAGAGAGACAGTGTGTGACAGTGTGTGAAAGTGACAGTTTGTGAGAGAGACAGTGTGTGACAGTGTGTGAGCGAGACAGTGTGTGACAGTGTGTGTCAGTGTGTGAGAGAGACAGTGTGTGAGTGTGTGAATGTGACAGTGTGTGAGAGAGACAGTGTGTGACAGTGTGTGAGAGAGACAGTGTGTGAGAAAGACAGTGTGTGAGAGAGACAGTGTGTGACAGTGTGTGAGAGAGACAGTGTGAGACAGTGTGTGAGAGAGACAGTGTGTGAGAGAGACAGTGTGTGAGAGAGACAGTGTGAGAGAGAGACAGTGTGTGAGAGAGACAGTGTGTGACAGTGTGTGAGAGAGACAATGTGAGACAGTGTGTGAGAGAGACAGTGTGTGACAGTGTGTGAGAGAGACAGTGTGTGACAGTGTGTGAGAGTGTGTGAGAGAGACAGAGTGTGACAGTGTGTGAGAGAGACAGTGTGTGACAGTGTGTGAAAGTGACAGTTTGTGAGAGAGACAGTGTGTGACAGTGTGTGAGAGAGACAGTGTGTGAGAGAGAGAGTGTGAGAGAGAGACAGTGTGTGAGAGAGACAGTGTGTGACAGTGTGTGAGAGAGACAGTGTGTGACATTGTGTGACAGTGTGTGAGAGAGACAGTGTGAGAGAGAGACAGTGTGAGAGAGAGACAGTGTGAGAGAGAGACAGTGTGTGAGAGAGACAGTGTGTGACAGTGTGTGAGAGTGACAGTGTGACAGTGTGTGTGAGAGACAGTGTGTGACAGTGTGTGAGAGAGACAGTGTGTGAGAGAGACAGTGTGAGAGAGAGGCAGTGTGTGTGAGAGAAAGTGTGTGACAGTGTGTGAGAGAGACAGTGTGTGACAGTGTGTGACAGTGTGTGAGAGAGACAGTGTGTGAGAGAGACAGTGTGAGAGAGAGACAGTGTGTGACAGTGTGTGTGAGAGACAGTGTGTGACAGTGTGTGAGAGAGTGTGTGACAGTGTGTGAGAGAGACAGTGTGACAGTGTCTGAGAGAGACAGTGTGTGACAGTGTGTGAGAGAGACAGTGTGTGAGAGAGACAGTGTGTGACAGTGTGTGAGAGAGACAGTGTGTGAGAGAGACAGTGTGAGAGAGAGACAGTGTGAGAGAGAGACAGTGTGTGACAGTGTGTGTGAGAGACAGTGTGTGACAGTGTGTGAGAGAGACAGTGTGTGAGAGAGACAGTGTGAGAGAGAGACAGTGTGTGAGAGAGACAGTGTGAGACAGTGTGTGACAGTGTGTGAGAGAGACAGTGTGTGAGAGAGACAGTGTGATAGAGAGAGACAGTGTGTGACAGTGTGGTGAGAGACAGTGTGTGACACTGTGTGAGAGAGACAGTGTGTGAGAGAGACAGTGTGTGAGAGAGACAGTGTGTGACAGTGTGTGAGAGAGACAGTGTGTGAGAGAGACAGTGTGAGAGAGAGACAGTGTGAGAGAGAGACAGTGTGTGACATTGTGTGTGAGAGACAGTGGGTGACAGTGTGTGAGAGAGACAGTGTGTGACAGTGTGTGAGAGAGACAGTGTGTGAGAGAGACAGTGTGAGAGAGAGACAGTGTGAGAGAGAGACAGTGTGTGTCAGTGTGTGAGAGAGACAGTATGTGACAGTGTGTGTGAGAGACAGTGTGTGACAGTGTGTGAGAGAGACAGTGTGAGAGAGAGACAGTGAGTGAGAGAGACAGTGTGTGACAGTGTGTGAGAGAGACAGTGTGAGACAGTGTGTGAGAGTGTGTGAGAGAGACAGTGTGTGATAGTGTGTGAGAGAGACAGTGTGTGACAGTGTGTGAGAGTGTGTGAGAGTGTGTGAGAGTGTGTGAGAGAGACAGTGTGTGACAGTGTGTGTGTGACAGTGTGTGTGTGAGTTTGTAACAGTGTGTGTGAGTGACAGTGTGTGTGTGGCAGTATGTGTGTGACAGTGTGTGTGTGGTAGTGTGTGAGTGACAGTGTGTGTGTGGCAGTGTGTGAGTGTGTGAGAGAGACAGTGTGTAACAGTGTGTGTGAGTGACAGTGTGTGACAGTGTGTGAGAGACAGTGTGTGACAGTGTGTGTGAGAGACAGTGTGTGACAGTGTGTGAGAGAGACAGTGTGTGACAGTGTGTGACAGAGACAATGTGAGACAGTGTGTGAGAGAGACAGTGTGTGACAGTGTGTGAGAGAGACAGTGTGTGACAGTGTCTGTCAGTGTGTGAGAGAGACAGTGTGTGAGAGTGTGTGAAAGTGTCAGTTTGTGAGAGAGACAGTGTGTGACAGTGTGTGAGCGAGACAGTGTGTGACAGTGTGTGAGAGAGACAGTGTGTGAGTGTGTGAAAGTGACAGTGTGTGAGAGCGACAGTGTGTGACAGTGTGTGAGAGAGACAGTGTGTGACAGTGTGTGAGAGAGACAGTGTGTGAGAGAGACAGTGTGTGACAGTGTGTGAGAGAGACAGTGTGTGACAGTGTGTGAGAGAGACAGTGTGTGAGAAAGACCCTGTGCGAGAGAGACAGTGTGTGAGAGAGACAGTGTGTGACAGTGTGTGAGAGAGACAGTGTGAGACAGTGTGTGAGAGAGACAGTGTGTGAGAGAGACAGTGTGTGAGAGAGACAGTGTGAGAGAGAGACAGTGTGTGAGAGAGACAGTGTGTGACAGTGTGTGAGAGAGACAATGTGAGACAGTGTTTGAGAGAGACAGTGTGTGACAGTGTGTGAGAGTGTGTGAGAGAGACAGAGTGTGACAGTGTGTGAGAGAGACAGTGTGTGACAGTGTGTGAAAGTGACAGTTTGTGAGAGAGACAGTGTGTGACAGTGTTTGAGCGAGACAGTATGTGACAGTGTGAGAGAGACAGTGTGTGAGAGAGACAGTGTGTGTCAGTGTGTGTCAGTGTGTGAGAGAGACAGTGTGTGAGTGTGTGAAAGTGACAGTGTGTGAGAGCGACCGTGTGTGACAGTGTGTGAGAGAGACAGTGTGTGAGAAAGACAGTGTGTGAGAGAGACAGTGTGTGAGAGAGACAGTGTGTGACAGTGTGTGAGAGACAGTGTGAGACAGTGTGTGAGAGACAGTGTGTGACAGTGTGTGAGAGAGACAGTGTGTGACAGTGTGTGAGAGTGTGTGAGAGTGACAGTGTGTGACAGTGTGTGAGAGAGACAGTGTGTGACAGTGTGTGAAAGTGACAGTTTGTGAGAGAGACAGTGTGTGACAGTGTGTGAGCGAGACAGTGTGTGACAGTGTGTGTCAGTGTGTGAGAAAGACAGTGTGTGAGTGTGTGAAAGTGACAGTGTGTGAGAGCGACAGTGTGTGACAGTGTGTGAGAGAGACAGTGTGTGAGAGAGACAGTGTGTGAGAAAGATAGTGTGTGAGAGAGACAGTGTGTGAGAGAGACAGTGTGTGAGAGAGACAGTGTGTGACAGTGTGTGAGAGAGACAGTGTGAGACAGTGTGTGAGAGAGACAGTGTGTGAGAGAGACAGTGTGTGAGATAGTGTGTGACAGTGTGTGAGAGAGACAATGTGTGACAGTGTGTGAGAGAGACTGTGTGTGACAGTGTGTGAGAGAGACAGTGTGTGAGAGAGACAGTGTGAGAGAGAGACAGTGTGTGACAGTGTGTGAGAGAGACAGTGTGTGAGAGAGACACTGTGTGACAGTGTGTGAGAGAGACAGTGTGTGAGAGAGACAGTGTGTGAGAGACAGTGTGTGACAATGTGTGAGAGAGACAGTGTGTGACAGTGTGTGACAGTGTGTGAGAGAGACAGTATGAGACAGTGTGTGAGAGAGACAGTGTGAGCCAGTGTGTGAGAGACAATGTGTGTGTGGCAGTGTGTGTGTGGCAGTGTTTATGTGAGTGACAGTGTGTGAGTGACAGTGTGTGTGTGGCAGTGTGTGTGTGGCAGTGTTTATGTGTGTGACAGTGTGTGTGAGTGAGTGACAGTGTACAGTGTGTGACAGTGTGAGTGAAAGTGTGTGAGTGACAGTGTGTGTGTGTCAGTGTGTGAGAGAGACAGTGTGTGAGAGAGACATTGTGTGACAGTGTGTGAGAGAGACAGTGTGAGAGGGAGACGGTGTATGACAGTGTGTGAGAGAGACAGTATGTGACAGTGTGTGAGAGAGACAGTGTGTGACAGTGTGTGAGAGAGACAGTGTGTGGCAGTGTGTGAGAGAGACAGTATGTGACAGTGTGTGAGACAGACAGTGTGTGATAGTGTGTGAGAGAGACAGTGTGTGAGAGAGACAGTATGTGAGAGAGACAGTGTGTGACAGTGTGTGAGAGAGACAGTGTGTGACAGTGTGTGAGAGACACAGTGTGTGACAGTGTGTGAGAGAGACAGTGTGTGACAGTGTGTGAGAGTGTGTGAGAGTGACAGTGTGTGACAGTGTGTGAGAGAGACAGTGTGTGACAGTATGTGAAAGTGACAGTTTGTGAGAGAGACACTGTGTGACAGTGTGTGAGCGAGACAGTGTGTGACAGTGTGTGTCAGTGTGTGAGAGAGACAGTGTGTGAGTGTGTGAAAGTGACAGTGTGTGAGAGCGACAGTGTGTGACACTGTGTGAGAGAGACAGTGTGTGAGAGAGACAGTGTGTGAGAGAGACAGTGTGTGAGAGAGACAGTGTGTGAGAGAGACAGTGTGTGACAGTGTGTGAGAGAGACAGTGTGTGAGAGAGACAGTGTGTGAGATAGTGTGTGACAGTGTGTGAGAGAGACAATGTGTGACAGTGTGTGAGAGAGACTGTGTGTGACAGTGTGTGAGAGAGACAGTGTGTGACAGTGTGTGTCAGTGTGTGAGAGAGACAGTGTGTGAGAGAGACAGTGTGACAGAGAGACAGTGTGTGACAGTGTGTGAGAGAGACAGTGTGAGACAGTGTGTGAGAGAGACAGTGTGTGAGAGAGACAGTGTGTGAGATAGTGTGTGACAGTGTGTGAGAGAGACAATGTGTGACAGTGTGTGAGAGAGACTGTGTGTGACAGTGTGTGAGAGAGACAGTGTGTGAGAGAGACAGTGTGAGAGAGAGACAGTGTGTGACAGTGTGTGAGAGAGACAGTGTGTGAAGAGACACTGTGTGACAGTGTGTGAGAGAGACAGTGTGTGAGAGAGACAGTGTGTGAGAGACAGTGTGTGACAATGTGTGAGAGAGACAGTGTGTGACAGTGTGTGAGAGAGACAGTATGAGACAGTGTGTGAGAGAGACAGTGTGAGCCAGTGTGTGAGAGACAATGTGTGTGTGGCAGTGTGTGTGTGGCAGTGGTTATGTGAGTGACAGTGTGTGAGTGACAGTGTGTGTGTGGCAGTGTGTGTGTGGCAGTGTTTATGTGTGTGACAGTGTGTGTGAGTGAGTGACAGTGTACAGTGTGTGACAGTGTGAGTGAAAGTGTGTGAGTGACAGTGTGTGTGTGTCAGTGTGTGAGAGAGACAGTGTGTGAGAGAGACATTGTGTGACAGTGTGTGAGAGAGACAGTGTGTGAGGGAGACGGTGTATGACAGTGTGTGAGAGAGACAGTATGTGACAGTGTGTGAGAGAGACAGTGTGTGACAGTGTGTGAGAGAGACAGTGTGTGGCAGTGTGTGAGAGAGACAGTATGTGACAGTGTGTGAGACAGACAGTGTGTGATAGTGTGTGAGAGAGACAGTGTGTGAGAGAGACAGTATGTGAGAGAGACAGTGTGTGACAGTGTGTGAGAGAGACAGTGTGTGACAGTGTGTGACAGTGTGTGAGTGAGACTGTGTGACAGTGTGTGAGAGAGACAGTGTGAGAGAGAGACAGTGTGTGAGAGAGACAGTATGTGAGAGAGACAGTGTGTGACAGTGTGTGTGAGTGACAGTGTGACAGTGTGTGTGAGAGACAGTGTGTGACAGTGTGTGAGAGAGACAGTGTGTGAGAGAGACAGTGTGAGAGAGAGACAGTGTGTGACAGTGTGTGTGAGAGAAAGTGTGTGACAGTGTGTGAGAGAGACAGTGTGTGACAGTGTGTGACAGCGTGCGAGAGAGACAGTGTGACACAGTGTGTGAGAGAGACAGTGTGTGACAGTGTGTGAGAGAGATAGTGTGTGACAGTGTGTGAGAGAGACAGTGTGTGAGAGAGACAGTGTGAGAGAGAGAGACAGTGTGTGACAGTGTGTGTGAGAGACAGTGTGTGACAGTGTGTGAGAGAGAGTGTGTGACAGTGTGTGAGAGAGACAGTGTAACAGTGTCTGAGAGAGACAGTGTGTGACAGTGTGTGAGAGAGACAGTGTGTGAGAGAGACAGTGTGTGAGAGAGACAGTGTGTGACAGTGTGTGAGAGAGACAGTGTGTGAGAGAGACAGTGTGAGAGAGAGACAGTGTGAGAGAGAGACAGTGTGTGACAGTGTGTGTGAGAGACAGTGTGTGACAGTGTGTGAGAGAGACAGTGTGTGAGAGAGACAGTGTGTGAGAGAGACAGTGTGAGAGAGAGACAGTGTGTGAGAGAGACAGTGTGTGACAGTGTGTGAGAGAGACAGTGTGAGACAGTGTGTGAGAGTGTGTGAGAGAGACAGTGTGTGACAGTGTGTGAGAGAGACAGTGTGTGAGAGAGACAGTGTGATAGAGAGAGACAGTGTGTGACAGTGTGTGTGAGAGACAGTGTGTGACAGTGTGTGAGAGAGACAGTGTGTGAGAGAGACAGTGTGTGTGAGAGACAGTGTGTGACAGTGTGTGAGAGAGACAGTGTGTGAGAGAGACAGTGTGAGAGAGAGACAGTGTGAGAGAGAGACAGTGTGTGACATTGTGTGTGAGAGACAGTGGGTGACAGTGTGTGAGAGAGACAGTGTGTGAGAGAGACAGTGTGTGAGAGAGACAGTGTGAGAGAGAGACAGTGAGTGAGAGAGACAGTGTGTGACAGTGTGTGAGAGAGACAGTGTGAGACAGTGTGTGAGAGTGTGTGAGAGATACAGTGTGTGAGAGTGTGTGAGAGAGACAGTGTGTGACAGTGTGTGAGAGTGTGGGAGAGAGACAGTGTGTGACAGTGTGTGTGTGACAGTGTGTGTGTGAGTTTGTAACAGTGTGTGTGAGTGACAGTGTGTGTGTGGCAGTAAGTGTGTGACAGTGTGTGAGTGGTAGTGTGTGAGTGACAGTGTGTGTGTGGCAGTGTGTGAGTGTGTGAGAGAGACAGTGTGTAACAGTGTGTGTGAGTGACAGTGTGTGACAGTGTGTGAGAGGCAGTGTGTGACAGTGTGTGTGAGAGACAGTGTGTGACAGTGTGTGAGAGTTACAGTGTGTGACAGTGTGTGACAGAGACAATGTGAGACAGTGTGTGAGAGAGACAGTGTGTGAGAGTGTGTGAGAGAGACAGTGTGTGACAGTGTGTGAGAGAGACAGTGTGTGACAGTGTGTGTCAGTGTGTGAGAG
The DNA here is from genome assembly GCF_047496885.1 of Scyliorhinus torazame. Taxonomy (NCBI): domain Eukaryota; kingdom Metazoa; phylum Chordata; class Chondrichthyes; order Carcharhiniformes; family Scyliorhinidae; genus Scyliorhinus; species Scyliorhinus torazame. Next base: position 5,096,457 of record NC_092726.1, read on the forward strand.
AGACAGTGTGTGACAGTGTGTGAAAGTGACAGTTTGTGAGAGAGACAGTGTGTGACAGTGTGTGAGCGAGACAGTGTGTGACAGTGTGTGTCAGTGTGTGAGAGAGACAGTGTGTGAGTGTGTGAAAGTGACAGTGTGTGAGAGCGACAGTGTGTGACAGTGTGTGAGAGAGACAGTGTGTGACAGTGTGTGAGAGAGACAGTGTGTGAGAGAGACAGTGTGTGAGAGAGACAGTGTGAGACAGTGTGTGAGAGAGACTGTGTGTGACAGTGTGTGAGAGAGACAGTGTGTGAGAGAGACAGTGTGAGAGAGAGACAGTGTGTGACAGTGTGTGAGAGAGACTGTGTGTGAGAGAGACAGTGTGAGAGAGAGACAGTGTGTGAGAGAGACAGTGTGTGAGAGAGACAATGTGTGGCAGTGTGTGAGAGAGACAGTATGTGACAGTGTGTGAGAGAGACAATGTGTGATAGTGTGTGAGAGAGACAGTGTGTGACAGTGTGTGAGTGAGACTGTGTGACAGTGTGTGAGAGAGACAGTGTGTGACAGTGTGTGAGAGTGACAATGTGTGAGAGAGACAGTGTGTGAGAGAGACAGTGTGTGACAGTGTGTGAGAGAGACAGTGTGAGACAGTGTGTGAGAGTGTGTGAGAGAGACAGTGTGTGACAGTGTGTGAGAGAGACAGTGTGTGACAGTGTGTGAGAGAGTGTGTGACAGTGTGTGAGAGACAGTGTGTGACAGTGTGTGAGAGACAGTGTGTGAGAGAGACAGTGTTTGACAGTGTGTGAGAGAGACAGTGTGTGACAGTGTGTGAGAGAGACAATGTGTGATAGTGTGTGAGAGAGACAGTGTGTGACAGTGTGTGAGTGAGACTGTGTGACAGTGTGTGAGAGAGACAGTGTGTGACAATGTGTGAGAGAGACAGTGTGAGAGAGAGACAGTGTGAGAGAGAGACAGTGTGAGAGAGAGACAGTGTGTGACAGTGTGTGTGAGAGAAAGTGTGTGACAGTGTGTGAGAGAGACAGTGTGTGACAGTGTGCGAGAGAGATAGTGTGTGACAGTGTGTGAGAGAGACAGTGTGTGAGAGAGACAGTGTGAGAGAGAGAGACAGTGTGTGACAGTGTGTGAGAGAGACAGTGTGTGACAGTGTGTGAGAGAGACAGTGTGTGAGAGAGACAGTGTGAGAGAGAGAGAGTGTGTGAGAGAGACAGTGTGTGACAGTGTGTGTGAGAGGCAGTGTGTGACAGTGTGTGAGAGAGACAGTGTGTGACAGTGTGTGACAGTGTGCGAGAGAGATAGTGTGTGACAGTGTGTGAGAGAGACAGTGTGTGAGAGAGACAGTGTGAGAGAGAGAGACAGTGTGTGACAGTGTGTGAGAGAGACAGTGTGTGACAGTGTGTGAGAGAGACAGTGTGTGAGAGAGACAGTGTGAGAGAGAGAGAGTGTGTGAGAGAGACAGTGTGTGACAGTGTGTGTGAGAGGCAGTGTGTGACAGTGTGTGAGAGAGACTGTGTGTGAGAGAGACGGTGTGAGAGAGACAGTGTGTGAGAGAGACAGTGTGTGACAGTGTGTGAGAGAGACAGTGTGACAGTGTCTGAGAGAGACAGAGTATGACAGTGTGTGAGAGAGACAGTGTGAGACAGTGTGTGAGAGTGTGTGAGAGAGACAGTGTGTGACAGTGTGTGAGAGAGACAGTGTGTGACAGTGTGTGAGAGAGTGTGTGACAGTGTGTGAGAGACAGTGTGTGACAGTGTGTGAGAGACAGTGTGTGAGAGAGACAGTGTTTGACAGTGTGTGAGAGAGACAGTGTGTGACAGTGTGTGAGAGACAGTGTGTGAGAGAGACAGTGTGTGACAGTGTGTGAGAGAGACAGTGTTTGACAGTGTGTGAGAGAGACAGTGTGTGACAGTGTGTGAGAGTGACAGCGTTTGACAGTGTGTGAGAGAGAGTGTGTGAGAGAGACAGTGTGTGAGAGAGACAGTGTGAGAGAGAGACAGTGTGAGAGAGAGACAGTGTGTGACACTGTGTGTGAGAGAAAGTGTGTGACAGTGTGTGAGAGAGACAGTGTGTGACAGTGTGTGACAGTGTGTGTGAGAGACAGTGTGTGACAGTGTGTGACAGTGTGTGAGAGAGATAGTGTGTGACAGTGTGTGAGAGAGACAGTGTGTGAGAGAGACAGTGTGAGAGAGAGAGACAGTGTGTGACAGTGTGTGTGTGAGACAGTGTGTGACAGTGTGAGAGAGAGACAGTGTGTGACAGTGTGTGAGAGAGACAGTGTGACAGTGTCTGAGAGAGACAGTGTGTGAGAGAGACAGTGTGTGAGAGAGACAGTGTGTGACAGTGTGTGAGAGAGACAGTGTGAGAGAGAGACAGTGTGTGACAGTGTATGTGAGAGACAGTGTGTGAGAGAGACAGTGTGTGAGAGAGACAGTGTGTGAGAGAGACAGTGTTTGAGAGAGACAGTGTGTGACAGTGTGTGAGAGTGTGTGTGAGAGACAGTGTGTGACATTGTGTGTGTGACAGTGTGTGTGTGAGTTTGTAACAGTGTGTGTGAGTGACAGTGTGTGTGTGGCAGTATGTGTGTGACTGTGTGTGTGGCAGTGTGTGAGTGACAGTGTGTGTGTGGCAGTGCGTGAGTGTGTGAGAGAGACAGTGTGTAACAGTGTGTGTGAGTGACAGTGTGTGACAGTGTGTGACAGTGTGTGAGAGAGACAGTGTGTGACAGTGTGTGACAGTGTGTGAGAGAGACAGTGTGTGAGAGAGACAGTGTGAGAGAGAGACAGTGTGTGAGAGAGACAGTGTGTGAGAGAGACAGTGTGTGACAGTGTGTGAGAGAGACAATGTGAGACAGTGTGTGAGAGAGACAGTGTGTGACAGTGTGTGAGAGTGTGTGAGAGAGACAGTGTGTGACAGTGTGTGAGAGAGACAGTGTTTGACAGTGTGTGTCAGTGTGTGAGAGAGACAGTGTGTGACAGTGTGTGAAAGTGACAGTGTGTGAGAGAGACAGTGTGTGACAGTCTGTGAGAGAGAAAGTGTGTGAGAGAGACAGTGTGTGAGAGAGACAGTGTGAGAGAGAGACAGTGTGAAAGAGAGACAGTGTGTGACAGTGTGTGTGAGAGAAAGTGTGTGACAGTGTGCGAGAGAGACAGTGTGTGACAGTGTGTGAGAGAGACAGTGTGTGACAGTGTGTGACAGTGTGTGAGAGAGATAGTGTGTGACAGTGTGTGAGAGAGACAGTGTGTGAGAGAGACAGTGTGAGGGAGAGAGACAGTGTGTGACAGTGTGTGTGAGAGACAGTGTTTGACAGTGTGTGAGAGAGACAGTGAGTGACAGTGTGTGAGAGAGACAGTGTGTGACAGTGTGTGAGAGAGACAATGTGTGAGAGAGACAGTGTGTGACAGTGTGTGAGAGAGACAGTGTGTGACAGTGTGTGAGAGAGACAGTGTGAGACAGTGTGAGGTAGAGAGACAGTGTGTGACAGTGTGTGTGAGAGACAGTGTGTGACAGTGTGTGAGAGAGAGTGTGTGACAGTGTGTGAGAGAGACAGTGTGTGAGAGAGACAGTGTGTGAGAGAGACAGTGTGTGAGAGAGACAGTGTGTGACAGTGTGTGAGAGAGACAGTGTGTGAGAGAGACAGTGTGAGAGAGAGACAGTGTGTGACAGTGTGTGAGAGAGACAGTGTGTGAGAGAGACACTGTGTGACAGTGTGTGAGAGAGACAGTGTGTGACAGTGTGTGAGAGAGACAGTGTGAGGCAGTGTGTGAGAGAGACAGTGTGTGACAGTGTGTGAGAGAGTGTGTGACAGTGTGTGAGAGACAGTGTGTGAGAGAGACAGTGTGTGACAGTGTGTGAGAGGGACAGTGTGTGACAGTGTGTGAGATAGACAGTGTGTGACAGTGTGTGAGACAGTGTGTGACAGTGTGTGAGAGAGACAGTGTGTGACAGTGTGTGAGAGAGACAGTGTTTGACAGTGTGTGAGAGAGACAGTGTGTGACAGTGTGTGAGAGAGACAGTGTGTGACAGTGACAGCGTTTGACAGTGTGTGAGAGAGACAGTGTGTGACAGTGTGTGAGAGAGACAGTGTGTGATAGTGTGTGAGAGAGAAATGTGTGACAGTGTGTGACAGTGTGTGAGTGAGACAGTGTGTGACAGTGTGTGAGAGAGACAGTGTGTGACAGTGTGTGAGAGAGACAGTGTGTGACAGTGGCAGCGTTTGACAGTGTGTGAGAGACAGTGTGTGACAATGTGTGAGAGAGACAGTGTGAGAGTGTGTGAGAGAGACAGTGTGTGAGATTGTGTGAGAGAGACAGTGTGTGACAGTGTGTGAGAGAGACAGTGTGTGAGAGTGTGTGAGAGAGACTGTGTGTGAGAGAGACAGTGTGTGACAGTGTGTGAGAGAGACAGTGTTTGACAGTGTGTGAGAGAGACAGTGTGTGACAGTGTGTGAGAGAGACAGTGTGTGACAGTGTGTGAGAGACAGTGTGTGAGAGAGCCATTGTGTGACAGTGTGTGTGAGTGACAGTGTGTGACAGTGTGTGAGAGTGTGTGAGAGAGACAGTGTGTGGCAGTGTGTGAGAGAGACAGTGTGTGACAGTGTGTGTGAGTGACAGTGTGTGACAGTGTGTGAGAGAGACAGTGTGTGAGAGTGTGTGAGAGAGACAGTGTGTGCCAGTGTGGGAGAGAGACTGTGTGTGACAGTGTGTGAGAGAGACAGTGTGTGAGAGAGACTGTGTGTGAGAGTGACAGTGTGTGACAGTGTGTGAGAGAGACAGTGTTTGACAGTGTGTGAGAGAGACAGTGTGTGACAGTGTGTGAGAGAGACAGTGTGTGACAGTGTGTGAGAGACAGTGTGTGAGAGAGCCATTGTGTGACAGTGTGTGTGAGTGACAGTGTGTGACAGTGTGTGAGAGTGTGTGAGAGAGACAGTGTGTGGCAGTGTGTGAGAGAGACAGTGTGTGACAGTGTGTGTGAGTGACAGTGTGTGACAGTGTGTGAGAGAGACAGTGTGTGAGAGTGTGTGAGAGAGACAGTGTGTGCCAGTGTGGGAGAGAGACTGTGTGTGACAGTGTGTGAGAGAGACAGTGTGTGAGAGAGACAGTGTGTGACAGTGTGTGAGAGAGACAGTGTGTGAGAGAGACAGTGTGTGACAGTGTGTGAGAGAGACCGTGTGTGACAGTGTGAGAGAGACAGTGTGTGACAGTGTGTGACAGTGTGTGAGTGAGACAGTGTGTGACAGTGTGTGAGAGAGACAGTGTGTGACAGTGTGTGAGAGAGACAGTGTGTGACAGTGACAGCGTTTGACAGTGTGTGAGAGACAGTGTGTGACAGTGTGTGAGAGAGACAGTGTGAGGGAGAGAGACAGTGTGTGACAGTGTGTGTGAGAGACAGTGTGTGACAGTGTGTGAGAGAGAGTGTGTGACAGTGTGTGAGAGAGACAGTGTGTGAGAGAGACAGTGTGTGAGACAGTGTGTGACAGTGTGTGAGAGAGACAGTGTGTGTGAGAGACAGTGTGAGAGAGAGACAGTGTGTGACAGTGTGTGAGAGAGACAGTGTGTGAGAGAGACACTGTGTGACAGTGTGTGAGAGAGACAGTGTGAGACAGTGTGTGAGAGAGACAGTGTGTGACAGTGTGTGAGTTAGACAGTGTGTGACAGTGTGTGAGACAGTGTGTGACAGTGTGTGAGAGAGACAGTGTTTGACAGTGTGTGAGAGAGACAGTGAGTGACAGTGTGTGAGAGACAGTGTGTGATACTGTGTGAGAGAGAAATGTGTGACAGTGTGTGACAGTGTGTGAGTGAGACAGTGTGTGACAGTGTGTGAGAGAGACAGTGTGTGACAGTGTGTGAGAGAGACAGTGTGTGACAGTGACAGCGTTTGAAAGTGTGTGAGAGACAGTGTGTGACAATGTGTGAGAGAGACAGTGTGAGAGTGTGTGAGAGAGACAGTGTGTGAGATTGTGTGAGAGAGACAGTGTGTGACAGTGTGTGAGAGAGACAGTGTTTGACAGTGTGTGAGAGAGACAGTGTTTGACAGTGTGTGAGAGAGACAGTGTGTGACAGTGTGTGAGAGAGACAGTGTGTGACAGTGTGTGAGAGACAGTGTGTGAGAGAGCTATTGTGTGACAGTGTGTGTGAGTGACAGTGTGTGACAGTGTGTGAGAGTGTGTGAGAGAGACAGTGTGTGGCAGTGTGTGAGAGAGACAGTGTGTGACAGTGTGTGACAGTGTGTGTGAGTGACAGTGTGTGACAGTTTGTGAGAGAGACAGTGTGTGAGAGTGTGTGAGAGAGACAGTGTGTGACAGTGTGGGAGAGAGACAGTGTGTGACAGTGTGTGAGAGAGACAGTGTGTGAGAGAGACAGTGTGTGACAGTGTGTGAGAGAGACAGTGTTTGACAGTGTGTGAGAGAGACAGTGTGTGACAGTGTGTGAGAGAGACCGTGTGTGACAGTGTGTGAGAGACAGTGTGTGATAGTGTGTGAGAGAGACAGTGTGTGACAGTGTGTGACAGTGTGTGAGTGAGACAGTGTGTGACAGTGTGTGAGAGAGACAGTGTGTGACAGTGACAGCGTTTGACAGTGTGTGAGAGACAGTGTGTGACAGTGTGTGAGAGAGACAGTGTGTCAGAGTGTGTGAGAGAGACAGTGTGTGAGATTGTGTGAGAGAGACAGTGTGTGACAGTGTGTGAGAGAGACAGTGTGTGAGAGAGACAGTGTGTGACAGTGTGTGAGAGTGTTTGAGAGAGACAGTGTGTGACAGTGTGTGTGAGTGACAGTGTGTGACAGTGTGTGAGAGAGACAGTGTGTGAGAGAGACAGTGTGTGACAGTGTGTGAGAGAGACAGTGTGTGAGAGTGTGTGAGAGAGACAGTGTGTGACAGTGTCTGAGAGAGACAGTGTGTGAGAGAGACTGTGTGTGACAGTGTGTGAGAGAGACAGTGTGTGACAGTGTGTGAGAGTGACAGTGTGTGACAGTGTGTGAGAGAGACAGTGTGTGAGAGTGTGTGAGAGAGACAGTGTGTGAGAGAGGCAGTGTGTGAGAGAGAGTGTGTGACAGTGTGTGTGAGAGACAGTGTGTGAGAGTGTGTGAGAGAGACAGTGTGTGACAGTGTGTGAGAGTGACAGTGTGTGACAGTGTGTGAGAGAGACAGTGTGTGAGAGTGTGTGAGAGAGACAGTGTGTGAGAGAGACAGTGTGTGAGAGTGTGTGAGAGAGTCAGTGTGTGAAAGTGTGTGAGAGAGACAGTGTGTGAGAGAGACAGTGTGTGACAGTGTGTGAGAGTGTGTCAGAGAGACAGTGTGTGACAGTGTGTGAGAGAGAAAGTGTGTGACAGTGTGTGAGAGAGACAGTGTGTGAGAGAGACAGTGTGAGAGAGAGACAGTGTGTGACAGTGTGTGTGAGAGAAAGTGTGTGACAGTGTGTGAGTGAGACAGTGTGTGACAGTGTATGACAGTGTGCAAGAGAGACAGTGTGTGACAGTGTGTGAGAGGGACAGTGTGTGACAGTGTGTGAGAGTGTGTGAGAGAGACAGTGTGTGAGAGAGACAGTGTGTGACAGTGTGTGAGAGAGACAGTGTGTGAGAGTGTGTGAGAGAGACAGTGTGTGACAGTGTGTGAGAGAGACAGTGTGAGACAGTGTGTGATAGTGTGTGAGAGAGACAGTGTGTGAGAGAGACAGTGTGTGACAGTGTGTGAGAGAGACAGTGTGTGAGAGTGTGTGAGAGAGACAGTGTGTGAGAGTGTGGGAGAGAGACAGTGTGTGACAGTGTGTGAGAGAGACAGTGTTTGACAGTGTGTGAGAGAGACAGTGTGTGACAGTGTTTGAGAGACTGTGTGTGATAGTGTGTGAGAGAGACAGTGTGTGACAGTGTGTGACAGTGTGTGAGTGAGACAGTGTGTGACAGTGTGTGAGAGAGACAGTGTGTGACAGTGTGTGAGAGAGACAGTGTGTGACAGTGACAGCGTTTGACAGTGTGTGAGAGACAGTGTGTGACAGTGTGTGAGAGAGACAGTGTGTGAGAGTGTGTGAGAGAGAGTGTGTGAGATTGTGTGAGAGAGACAGTGTGTGAGAGAGACAGTGTGTGAGAGAGACAGTGTGTGACAGTGTGTGTGAGTGACAGTGTGTGACAGTGTGTGAGAGAGACAGTGTGTGACAGTGTGTGAGAGAGACAGTGTGTGAGAGAGACAGTGTGTGAGAGAGAGAGTGATTGAGAGAGACAGTGTGTGACAGTGTGTGAGAGAGACAGTGTGAGACAGTGTGTGATAGTGTGTGATAGTGTGTGAGAGAGACAGTGTGTGAGAGTGTGTGTGAGTCAGTGTGTGAGTGAGACAGTGTGTGACAGTGTGTGAGAGAGACAGTGTGAGACAGTGTGTGAGAGAGACAGTGTGTGAGAGAGAGAGTGTGTGAGAGAGACAGTGTGTGACAGTGTGTGTGAGAGACAGTGTTTGACAGTGTGTGAGAGACAGTGTGAGACAGTGTGTGAGAGAGACAGTGTGTGACAGTGTGTGAGTGAGACAGTGTGTGACAGTGTGTGACAGTGTGCGAGAGAGACAGTGTGTGACAGTGTGTGAGAGTGTGTCAGAGAGACAGTGTGTGACAGTGTGTGAGAGAGACAGTGTGAGACAGTGTGTGATAGTGTGTGAGAGAGACAGTGTGTGAGAGTGTGTGTGAGACAGTGTGTGAGTGAGACAGTGTGTGACAGTGTGTGAGAGAGACAGTGTGAGACAGTGTGTGAGAGAGAGAGTGTGTGAGAGAGACAGTGTGTGACAGTGTGTGAGAGTGTGTGTGAGAGACAGTGTGTGACATTGTGTGTGTGACAGTGTGTGTGTGAGTTTGTAACAGTGTGTGTGAGTGACAGTGTGTGTGTGGCAGTATGTGTGTGACTGTGTGTGTGGCAGTGTGTGAGTGACAGTGTGTGTGTGGCAGTGCGTGAGTGTGTGAGAGAGACAGTGTGTAACAGTGTGTGTGAGTGACAGTGTGTGACAGTGTGTGAGAGACAGTGTGTGTGAGAGACAGCGTGTGACAGTGTGTGAGAGAGACAGTGTGTGACAGTGTGTGACAGTGTGTGAGAGAGACAGTGTGTGAGAGAGACAGTGTGTGAGAGAGACAGTGTGTGAGAGAGACAGTGTGTGACAGTGTGTGAGAGAGACAATGTGAGACAGTGTGTGAGAGAGACAGTGTGTGACAGTGTGTGAGAGTGTGTGAGAGAGACAGTGTGTGACAGTGTGTGAGAGAGACAGTGTTTGACAGTGTGTGTCAGTGTGTGAGAGAGACAGTGTGTGACAGTGTGTGAAAGTGACAGTGTGTGAGAGAGACAGTGTGTGACAGTGTGTGAGAGAGAAAGTGTGTGAGAGAGACAGTGTGTGAGAGAGACAGTGTGAGAGAGAGACAGTGTGAAAGAGAGACAGTGTGTGACAGTGTGTGTGAGAGAAAGTGTGTGACAGTGTGTGAGAGAGACAGTGTGTGACAGTGTGCGAGAGAGACAGTGTGTGACAGTGTGTGAGAGAGACAGTGTGTGACAGTGTGTGACAGTGTGTGAGAGAGATAGTGTGTGACAGTGTGTGAGAGAGACAGTGTGTGAGAGAGACAGTGTGAGGGAGAGAGACAGTGTGTGACAGTGTGTGTGAGAGACAGTGTTTGACAGTGTGTGAGAGAGACAGTGAGTGACAGTGTGTGAGAGAGACAGTGTGTGACAGTGTGTGAGAGAGACAATGTGTGAGAGAGACAGTGTGTGACAGTGTGTGAGAGAGACAGTGTGTGACAGTGTGTGAGAGAGACAGTGTGAGACAGTGTGAGGGAGAGAGACAGTGTGTGACAGTGTGTGAGAGAGACAGTGTGTGAGAGAGACAGTGTGTGAGAGAGACAGTGTGTGAGAGAGACAGTGTGTGACAGTGTGTGAGAGAGACAGTGTGTGAGAGAGACAGTGTGAGAGAGAGACAGTGTGTGACAGTGTGTGAGAGAGACAGTGTGTGAGAGAGACACTGTGTGACAGTGTGTGAGAGAGACAGTGTGTGACAGTGTGTGAGAGAGACAGTGTGAGGCAGTGTGTGAGAGAGACAGTGTGTGACAGTGTGTGAGAGAGTGTGTGACAGTGTGTGAGAGACAGTGTGTGAGAGAGACAGTGTGTGACAGTGTGTGAGAGGGACAGTGTGTGACAGTGTGTGACATAGACAGTGTGTGACAGTGTGTGAGACAGTGTGTGACAGTGTGTGAGAGAGACAGTGTGTGACAGTGTGTGAGAGAGACAGTGTTTGACAGTGTGTGAGAGAGACAGTGTGTGACAGTGTGTGAGAGAGACAGTGTGTGACAGTGACAGCGTTTGACAGTGTGTGAGAGAGACAGTGTGTGACAGTGTGTGAGAGAGACAGTGTGTGATAGTGTGTGAGAGAGAAATGTGTGACAGTGTGTGACAGTGTGTGAGTGAGACAGTGTGTGACAGTGTGTGAGAGAGACAGTGTGTGACAGTGTGTGAGAGAGACAGTGTGTGACAGTGGCAGCGTTTGACAGTGTGTGAGAGACAGTGTGTGACAATGTGTGAGAGAGACAGTGTGAGAGTGTGTGAGAGAGACAGTGTGTGAGATTGTGTGAGAGAGACAGTGTGTGACAGTGTGTGAGAGAGACAGTGTGTGAGAGTGTGTGAGAGAGACTGTGTGTGAGAGAGACAGTGTGTGACAGTGTGTGAGAGAGACAGTGTTTGACAGTGTGTGAGAGAGACAGTGTGTGACAGTGTGTGAGAGAGACAGTGTGTGACAGTGTGTGAGAGACAGTGTGTGAGAGAGCCATTGTGTGACAGTGTGTGTGAGTGACAGTGTGTGACAGTGTGTGAGAGTGTGTGAGAGAGACAGTGTGTGGCAGTGTGTGAGAGAGACAGTGTGTGACAGTGTGTGTGAGTGACAGTGTGTGACAGTGTGTGAGAGAGACAGTGTGTGAGAGTGTGTGAGAGAGACAGTGTGTGCCAGTGTGGGAGAGAGACTGTGTGTGACAGTGTGTGAGAGAGACAGTGTGTGAGAGAGACTGTGTGTGAGAGTGACAGTGTGTGACAGTGTGTGAGAGAGACAGTGTTTGACAGTGTGTGAGAGAGACAGTGTGTGACAGTGTGTGAGAGAGACAGTGTGTGACAGTGTGTGAGAGACAGTGTGTGAGAGAGCCATTGTGTGACAGTGTGTGTGAGTGACAGTGTGTGACAGTGTGTGAGAGTGTGTGAGAGAGACAGTGTGTGGCAGTGTGTGAGAGAGACAGTGTGTGACAGTGTGTGTGAGTGACAGTGTGTGACAGTGTGTGAGAGAGACAGTGTGTGAGAGTGTGTGAGAGAGACAGTGTGTGCCAGTGTGGGAGAGAGACTGTGTGTGACAGTGTGTGAGAGAGACAGTGTGTGAGAGAGACAGTGTGTGACAGTGTGTGAGAGAGACAGTGTGTGAGAGAGACAGTGTGTGACAGTGTGTGAGAGAGACCGTGTGTGACAGTGTGAGAGAGACAGTGTGTGACAGTGTGTGACAGTGTGTGAGTGAGACAGTGTGTGACAGTGTGTGAGAGAGACAGTGTGTGACAGTGTGTGAGAGAGACAGTGTGTGACAGTGACAGCGTTTGACAGTGTGTGAGAGACAGTGTGTGACAGTGTGTGAGAGAGACAGTGTGAGACAGTGTGAGGGAGAGAGACAGTGTGTGACAGTGTGTGTGAGAGACAGTGTGTGACAGTGTGTGAGAGAGAGTGTGTGACAGTGTGTGAGAGAGACAGTGTGTGAGAGAGACAGTGTGTGAGACAGTGTGTGACAGTGTGTGAGAGAGACAGTTTGTGTGAGAGACAGTGTGAGAGAGAGACAGTGTGTGACAGTGTGTGAGAGAGACAGTGTGTGAGAGAGACACTGTGTGACAGTGTGTGAGAGAGACAGTGTGAGACAGTGTGTGAGAGAGACAGTGTGTGACAGTGTGTGAGTTAGACAGTGTGTGACAGTGTGTGAGACAGTGTGTGACAGTGTGTGAGAGAGACAGTGTTTGACAGTGTGTGAGAGAGACAGTGAGTGACAGTGTGTGAGAGACAGTGTGTGATACTGTGTGAGAGAGAAATGTGTGACAGTGTGTGACAGTGTGTGAGTGAGACAGTGTGTGACAGTGTGTGAGAGAGACAGTGTGTGACAGTGTGTGAGAGAGACAGTGTGTGACAGTGACAGCGTTTGAAAGTGTGTGAGAGACAGTGTGTGACAATGTGTGAGAGAGACAGTGTGAGAGTGTGTGAGAGAGACAGTGTGTGAGATTGTGTGAGAGAGACAGTGTGTGACAGTGTGTGAGAGAGACAGTGTTTGACAGTGTGTGAGAGAGACAGTGTTTGACAGTGTGTGAGAGAGACAGTGTGTGACAGTGTGTGAGAGAGACAGTGTGTGACAGTGTGTGAGAGACAGTGTGTGAGAGAGCTATTGTGTGACAGTGTGTGTGAGTGACAGTGTGTGACAGTGTGTGAGAGTGTGTGAGAGAGACAGTGTGTGGCAGTGTGTGAGAGAGACAGTGTGTGACAGTGTGTGTGAGTGACAGTGTGTGACAGTTTGTGAGAGAGACAGTGTGTGAGAGTGTGTGAGAGAGACAGTGTGTGACAGTGTGGGAGAGAGACAGTGTGTGACAGTGTGTGAGAGAGACAGTGTGTGAGAGAGACAGTGTGTGACAGTGTGTGAGAGAGACAGTGTTTGACAGTGTGTGAGAGAGACAGTGTGTGACAGTGTGTGAGAGAGACCGTGTGTGACAGTGTGTGAGAGACAGTGTGTGATAGTGTGTGAGAGAGACAGTGTGTGACAGTGTGTGACAGTGTGTGAGTGAGACAGTGTGTGACAGTGTGTGAGAGAGACAGTGTGTGACAGTGACAGCGTTTGACAGTGTGTGAGAGACAGTGTGTGACAGTGTGTGAGAGAGACAGTGTGTCAGAGTGTGTGAGAGAGACAGTGTGTGAGATTGTGTGAGAGAGACAGTGTGTGACAGTGTGTGAGAGAGACAGTGTGTGAGAGAGACAGTGTGTGACAGTGTGTGAGAGTGTTTGAGAGAGACAGTGTGTGACAGTGTGTGTGAGTGACAGTGTGTGACAGTGTGTGAGAGAGACAGTGTGTGAGAGAGACAGTGTGTGACAGTGTGTGAGAGAGACAGTGTGTGAGAGTGTGTGAGAGAGACAGTGTGTGACAGTGTCTGAGAGAGACAGTGTGTGAGAGAGACTGTGTGTGACAGTGTGTGAGAGAGACAGTGTGTGACAGTGTGTGAGAGTGACAGTGTGTGACAGTGTGTGAGAGAGACAGTGTGTGAGAGTGTGTGAGAGAGACAGTGTGTGAGAGAGGCAGTGTGTGAGAGAGAGTGTGTGACAGTGTGTGTGAGAGACAGTGTGTGAGAGTGTGTGAGAGAGACAGTGTGTGACAGTGTGTGAGAGTGACAGTGTGTGACAGTGTGTGAGAGAGACAGTGTGTGAGAGTGTGTGAGAGAGACAGTGTGTGACAGTGTGTGAGAGAGACAGTGTGTGAGAGAGTCAGTGTGTGACAGTGTGTGAGAGAGACAGTGTGTGAGAGAGACAGTGTGTGACAGTGTGTGAGAGTGTGTCAGAGAGACAGTGTGTGACAGTGTGTGAGAGAGAGTGTGTGACAGTGTGTGAGAGAGACAGTGTGTGAGAGAGACAGTGTGAGAGAGAGACAGTGTGTGACAGTGTGTGTGAGAGAAAGTGTGTGACAGTGTGTGAGTGAGACAGTGTGTGACAGTGTATGACAGTGTGCAAGAGAGACAGTGTGTGACAGTGTGTGAGAGGGACAGTGTGTGACAGTGTGTGAGAGTGTGTGAGAGAGACAGTGTGTGAGAGAGACAGTGTGTGACAGTGTGTGAGAGAGACAGTGTGTGAGAGTGTGTGAGAGAGACAGTGTGTGACAGTGTGTGAGAGAGACAGTGTGAGACAGTGTGTGATAGTGTGTGAGAGAGACAGTGTGTGAGAGAGACAGTGTGTGACAGTGTGTGAGAGAGACAGTGTGTGAGAGTGTGTGAGAGAGACAGTGTGTGACAGTGTGGGAGAGAGACAGTGTGTGACAGTGTGTGAGAGAGACAGTGTTTGACAGTGTGTGAGAGAGACAGTGTGTGACAGTGTTTGAGAGACTGTGTGTGATAGTGTGTGAGAGAGACAGTGTGTGACAGTGTGTGACAGTGTGTGAGTGAGACAGTGTGTGACAGTGTGTGAGAGAGACAGTGTGTGACAGTGTGTGAGAGAGACAGTGTGTGACAGTGACAGCGTTTGACAGTGTGTGAGAGACAGTGTGTGACAGTGTGTGAGAGAGACAGTGTGTGAGAGTGTGTGAGAGAGAGTGTGTGAGATTGTGTGAGAGAGACAGTGTGTGAGAGAGACAGTGTGTGAGAGAGACAGTGTGTGACAGTGTGTGTGAGTGACAGTGTGTGACAGTGTGTGAGAGAGACAGTGTGTGACAGTGTGTGAGAGAGACAGTGTGTGAGAGAGACAGTGTGTGAGAGAGAGAGTGATTGAGAGAGACAGTGTGTGACAGTGTGTGAGAGAGACAGTGTGAGACAGTGTGTGATAGTGTGTGATAGTGTGTGAGAGAGACAGTGTGTGAGAGTGTGTGTGAGTCAGTGTGTGAGTGAGACAGTGTGTGACAGTGTGTGAGAGAGACAGTGTGAGACAGTGTGTGAGAGAGACAGTGTGTGAGAGAGAGAGTGTGTGAGAGAGACAGTGTGTGACAGTGTGTGTGAGAGACAGTGTTTGACAGTGTGTGAGAGACAGTGTGAGACAGTGTGTGAGAGAGACAGTGTGTGACAGTGTGTGAGTGAGACAGTGTGTGACAGTGTGTGACAGTGTGCGAGAGAGACAGTGTGTGACAGTGTGTGAGAGTGTGTCAGAGAGACAGTGTGTGACAGTGTGTGAGAGAGACAGTGTGAGACAGTGTGTGATAGTGTGTGAGAGAGACAGTGTGTGAGAGTGTGTGTGAGACAGTGTGTGAGTGAGACAGTGTGTGACAGTGTGTGAGAGAGACAGTGTGAGACAGTGTGTGAGAGAGAGAGTGTGTGAGAGAGACAGTGTGTGACAGTGTGTGAGAGACAGTGTGTGACAGTGTGTGAGAGAGACAGTGTGAGAGAGTGTGTGAGAGAGACAGTGTGTGAGAGAGACAGTGTGTGACAGTGTGTGAGAGTGTGTGAGAGAGACAGTGTGTGACAGTGTGTGAGAGAGACAGTGTGTGAGAGAGACAGTGTGTGACAGTGTGTGAGAGAGACAGTGTGTGACAGTGTGTGAGAGAGACAGTGTGAGACAGTGTGTGACAGTGTGTGAGAGACAGTTTGTGACAGTGTGTGAGAGAGACAGTGTGTGACAGTGTGTGTGTGGCAGTGAGTGTGTTAGTGTGTGTGTGAGAGACAGTGTGTGAAAGAGACAGTGTGTGAGAGAGACAGTGTGAGACAGTGTGTGAGAGAGACAGTGTGTGAGAGAGACAGTGTGTGAGAGAGGCAGTGTGTGACAGTGTGTGAAAGAGACAGTGTGTGACAGTGTGTGTGTGACAGTGTGTGAGTGACAGTGTGTGTGTGACAGTGTGTGTGTGGCAGTGAGTGTGTGAGTGTGTGTGTGACAGTGTGTGAGAATTAGAGGAATGGCAGGAAAGGGAGTGCAATGTTCCTCCTGCAGGATGTTTGATGTGAGGGATGCAGTTAGTGTCCCTGCTGATTTTACCTGCAGGAAGTGCTGCCATCTCCAGCTCCTCCAAGACCGAGTTAGGGAACTGGAGCTGGAGTTGGAAGAACTCCAAGGAAAACCCAAAAGCTTTCTATAGGTATGTCAGGAATAAGCGAATGACTAGGGACAGAGTAGGCCCAGTCAAGGACAGGGATGGGAAATTGTGTGTAGAGTCTGAAGAGATAGGCGAGATACTAAATGAATATTTTTCGTCAGTATTCACTCAGGAAAAAGATAATGTTGTGGAGGAGAATGCTGAGCTCCAGGTAAATAGATTAGATGGCATTGAGGTACGTAGGGAAGAGGTGTTGGCAATTCTGGACAGGCTGAAAATAGTTAAGTCCCCGGGACCTGATGGGGTTTATCCTAGGATTCTCTGGGAGGCCAGGGAAGAGATTGCTGGACCATTGGCTTTGATTTTTATGTCATCATTGGCTCCAGGAATAGTGCCAGAGGACTGGAGGATAGCAAATGTGGTCCCTTTGTTCAAAAAGGGGAGCAGAGACAACCCCGGCAACTATAGCCCGGTGAGCCTCACGTCTGTAGTGGGTAAAGTCTTGGAGGGGATTATAAGAGACAAGATTTATAATCATCTAGATAGGAATAATATGATCAGGGATAGTCAGCATGGCTTTGTGAAGGGTAGGTCATGCCTCACAAACCTTATTGAGTTCTTTGAGAAGGTGACTGAACAGGTAGACGAGGGTAGAGCAGTTGATGTGGTGTATATGGATTTCAGCAAAGCGTTTGATAAGGTTCCCCACGGTAGGCTATTGCAGAAAATACGGAGGCTGGGGATTGAGGGTGATTTAGAGATGTGGATCAGAAATTGGCTAGCTGAAAGAAGATAGAGGGTAGTGGTTGATGGGAAATGTTCAGAATGGAGTTCTGTCACAAGTGGAGTACCACAAGGATCTGTTCTGGGGCCGTTGCTGTTTGTCATTTTTATCAATGACCTAGAGGAAGGCGCAGAAGGGTGGGTGAGTAAATTTGCAGACGATACTAAAGTCGGTGGTGTTGTCAACAGTGTGGAAGGAAGTAGCAGGTTACAGAGGGATATAGATAAGCTGCAGTGCTGGGCTGAGAGGTGGCAAATGGAGTTTAATGTAGAGAAGTGTGAGGTGATTCACTTTGGAAGGAAAAACAGGAATGTGGAATATTTGGCTAATGGAAATGTCTTGAAAGTGTGGATGAGCAGAGGGATCTCGGTGTCCATGTACATAGATCCCTGAAAGTTGCCACCCAGGTTGATAGGGTGGTGAAGAAGGCCTATGGAGTGTTGGCCTTTATTGGTAGAGGGATTGAGTTCCGGAGTCAGGAGGTCATGTTGCAGCTGTACAGAACTCTGGTACGGCCGCATTTGGAGTATTGCGTACAGTTCTGGTCACCGCATTATAGGAAGGACGTGGAGGCTTTGGAACGGGTGCAGAGGAGATTTACCAGGATGTTGCCTGGTATGGAGGGAAAATCTTATGAGGAAAGGCTGATGGACTTGAGGTTGTTTTCGTTAGAGAGAAGAAGGTTAAGAGGAGACTTAATAGAGGCATACAAAATGATCAGAGGGATAGATAGGGTGGACAGTGAGAGCCTTCTCCCGCGGATGGAAATGGCTAGCACGAGGGGACATAGCCTTAAACTGAGGGGTAATAGATATAGGACAGAGGTCAGGGGTAGGTTCTTTACGCAAAGAGTAGTGAGGCCGTGGAATGCCCTACCTGCTACAGTAGTGAACTCGCCAACATTGAGGGCATTTAAAAGTTTATTGGATAAACATATGGATGATAATGGCATAGTGTAGGTTAGATGGCTTTTGTTTCGGTGCAACATCGTGGGCCGAAGGGCCTGTACTGCGCTGTATTGTTCTATGTTCTATGAGAGAGACAGTGTGTGAGAGAGACAGTGTGTGTGTGGCAGTGTGTGTGTGGCACTGTTTATGTGAGTGACAGTGTGTGAGTGACAGTGTGTGTGTGGCAGTATGTGTGTGACAGTGTGTGTGTGGCAGTGTGTGTGTGTGTGAGTGACAGTGTGTGAGTGTGTGTGTGACAGTGTGTGAGAGAGACAGTGTGTGAGACAGTGTGTGACAGTGTGTGTGAGAGACAGTGTGTGAGAGAGACAGTGTGTGACAGTGTGTGAGACAGACAGTGTGTGACAGTGTGTGAGAGAGTGTGTGTGAGAGAGACAGTGTGTGACAGTGTGTGTGAGAGACAGTGTGTGACAGTGTGTGAGAGAGATAGTGTGTGACAGAGACAGTGTGTGACAGTGTGTGTGAGAGACAGTGTGTGTGTGACAGTGTGTGAGAGACAGTGTGTGAGAGAGACAGTGTGTGACAGTGTGTGTGAGAGACAGTGTGTGACAGTGTGTGTGAGAGACAGTGTGTGACAGTGTGTGAGAGAGACAGTATGTGACAGTGTGTGTGAGAGACAGTGTGTGACAGTGTGTGAGAGAGACAGTGTGTGAGAGAGACAGTGTGTGAGAGAGACAGTATGTGACAGTGTGTGTGAGAGACAGTGTGTGACAGTGTGTGAGAGAGACAGTGTGTGAGAGAGACAGTGTGTGTGAGAGACAGTGTGTGACAATGTGTGAGAGAGACAGTGTGTGAGAGAGACTGTGTGTGAGAGAGACTGTGTGTGAGAGAGACTGTGTGTGAGAGAGACAGTGTGTGAGAGAGACAGTGTGTGAGAGACAGTGTGTGAGAGAGACAGTGTGTGACAGTGTGTGTGAGAGACAGTGTGTGACAGTGTGTGTGAGAGACAGTGTGTGACAGTGTGTGAGAGAGACAGTATGTGACAGTGTGTGTGAGAGACAGTGTGTGACAGTGTGTGAGAGAGACAGTGTGTGAGAGAGACAGTGTGTGAGAGAGACAGTGTGTGACAGTGTGTGTGAGAGACAGTGTGTGACAGTGTGTGAGAGAGACTGTGTGAGACAGTGTGTGAGAGAGACAGTGTGTGTGAGAGACAGTATGTGACAGTGTGTGTGAGAGACAGTGTGTGACAGTGTGTGAGAGAGACAGTGTGTGAGAGAGACAGTGTGTGAGTGAGACAGTGTGTGAGAGAGACTGTGTGAGACAGTGTGTGAGAGAGACAGTGTGTGTGAGAGACAGTGTGTGACAGTGTGTGTGAGAGACAGTGTGTGACAGTGTGTGAGAGAGACAGTGTGTGAGAGAGACAGTGTGTGAGAGAGACAGTGTGTGAGAGAGACAGTGTGTGAGAGAGACTGTGTGTGAGAGAGACTGTGTGTGAGAGAGACAGTGTGTGTGTGTGAGTGACAGTATGTGTGTGAGGGTCACTAAACCAGACCCTCCCTCCCATGTGTGTTTCGGGAGGATCCCAGTGACAATGTCTGCAACCAGTTGCTGAATCTCAGAGTGAACCTGGGTCAGTGTGTGTCTGCAAGAGGGTGCACTCAGACCCCCCTGGCCAGGGGAGGGGGGCGGGCAGAGGCACACAGGCTGACAGGGCACAGAGCAGCGGTGATCCCACAGATATGTTAAGTAATGGGTGAAGCGACATTGCAATTAGTTGTCTCATTTATGTTAAGTATCCATTAATTGACACTGATATGTAAAGGGGCTTCAGGTGGCCTCTGTCAGGTGGTGTGTTGTTAAGAGTTTTGTGCAGAGGCTGTGGAAGTGAAATAAATGGTGTTTGGTGAAAAGGAACAAGAACTTTAGACTCTTCATATCACAGCCACTGAACCGTCCAACAGATAGGCTCTTGGAGTTGACCTGGTCATTGCTGTCACAGTGGGAATGGACAGAAAGAGATCCAGCTTCACTCACCCTGCTCTGTCAGCAGCCTCCATGGCCAGCCACTGAGGCGGAGAGGGAACCCCTCCGTTATCCCAGCCTGACACTCCGCACTGCATCCCGATTCACCGGGGGGAGGCAGGGGGGAACCCTGCCAACATTGCCACTGCCTCCCCACTGTGTGCTCCATTGGGGGGCAGCTCCCCATTTGAATGTTGAGCTTAACCAGTCCCCCCCCCCACACAGGGAATCATGTCCCATTAGGGTGCAGTTGAGTACTGACCCACGGCCACCCGTCTGCTTCCCGAAGGGATGGAGTGGAATTGTCCTGAAACATTGAGGAGCCCATGTCCCTCTGCCCCTGTGTGTGTCACACTTGCTGTTTCAATGTGAGATTTCTATTCCCGGCACTATTGGTGACTGCCTTGTAAAACTTTCACTGTTTGTTTTGGGTTTGTTTGACGCATGTCCTAATGTCAGGGCCCAGCTCTCTCCCCCCCCCCCCCCCCCCCCCCCACCCACCCCCCACCCCCTCTTTTTATTATTGCAACTTTTCCATCTCCAGGTCCAAATAATGATTTTATGGCATCCTTAGTTTCCGCTCATGTTTAATTGCGTTTATGTTGGGAGTTGTTGGCAGTAAGCAGCATTGAGTAACTCATACATCAGCAGAACGATGGGCTGAATGGCCACATTCTGATCCAAAGTGATTTCAATGGATGGCGTTCTCCAGAAAAGAGTGCGGCTTCAGAGAACTGATATGCAAACACCCTCCCCCCGAAACACACACACACACAGATACACACACAAATACACATGCCCAAAAATACACACACACACAAATACACACACACACAAATATATATGCCCAAAAATACACACACACACACAAATACACATGCCCAAAAATACACACACACACACACAAATACACACACACACAAATACACATGCCCAAAAATACACACACACGCGCACACACACACACACACACACACACACACACACACACAGATATACACACGCCCAAAAATACACATGCACAGATCCACACAGAGATAGACACATCCCAAAATACACCCAGAGATACGCACACAAATAAACACACACACATACTCACACACACACAGATATGCACACGCCCAAAAATATACACACCCACATACACATACACACACAGATACACACAGAAATACACATGCCCAAAAATACACACACACACAGAAATACACACACACACACAAATACACATGCCCAAAAATACACACACACGCGCACACACACACACAGATATACACATGCCCAAAAATACACATACACAGATCCACACAGAGATAGACACATCCAAAAATACACCCAGAGATCCCCACACAAATACACACACACACACACACACAGATCGACACACACCCAAAAATACACACACCCACATACACATACACACACAAATACACATGCCCAAAAATACACACACACACAGAAATACACATACACACACAAATACACATGCCCAAAAATACACACACACACGCACACACACACACACAGATATACACACACCCAAAAATACACATACACAGATCCACACAGAGATAGACACGTCCAAAAATACACCCAGAGATACACACACACATACACACACACAGATCGACACACACCCAAAAATACACACACACCCAGACACACACACAGACACAGGCATACACACACACAGATCCACCGAGATACACACTGATACACACGCAAATACAGTTGCACACAGAAATACACACACACATACAGAGATACACACACAAACACAAAAATACATTGAGACACACACACAAATACACACACACAAAAATATACACACACACAAACACACAGATACCCAGAGATTCACCACCCCCAGATACACACACACCCAAATATTTACACACACCCAGAGATTTACACACACACACATACACACACACACAGATACAGCACACACACAGATACAGCACACACACAGATACACACACAGATACACACACACCCAGAGATACACACACATATACCCAAAAATACACAGAGAAACTCAGAGTAAAACAGACACACACACACACACACACACACAGAGACAGAGGGTTTGGCAGATATAGACGGACACAGACACGCAGGCAGAGAGATATAGTTACAGATTAATCACCATACAGATTGCTGCACTGACAGACACACACGGGGAAGTAACCTCACTAACACACAGATCGGTGAGCTTACATTCACAAAGACAGAGAGCACAGACATCAACTCACCAGCACAGATATTCCCACTTCCACGAACTAACACGCACCGAGAGCCACAAGGACCCTCACATAGTTTCACTGACACAGAGTACACACACAGGGGCACTCACACACACTGAGGCTCACTCACACACCCAGCCAGAGACACAGCAGTCACCCCCCCCCCCCACACACACACACGCACACCTACACCCCCACAGAGATAGCAGGATTCGCACACACACACTACTGCTGCACAGAGGGACTCACACAAAGTCTCCAAAAGCAGATGGAATCGAGCCCAGGAAGCTGCGATGTGTCTCTGCTGCCTGGGTGTGAGTTGGGAGCCAGTGTGGAGTTTGTGTGTGTGAGAGAGAGAGTTAAAGGGAGGGGAGAGGGAGGGACTGCCAGAACTGCTGTGGGGGTGGTGACGTTGGCATATTTATAAAAAGGTCTGGTTGTGAAGCTGAGCGAGTGAGAGAGAGGGAGCTGGAGCACTGGAGGAGCTGGAGGAGAATGTTTCTACCCCGGGCACAGTTTGCTGGTGGCTGCAGGGAGCTGGGACAGTGACGATGAACAGGACAGGCAGTGTCAACAGCTCAGGACTGCTGGAGGGCCAGCCACTCACCTCTCCCCAGCAGTGGGCCCTTGTTCTGCTCTTCACCATCATCATCCTCATCATCGTGGTGGGCAATCTGCTGGTCATCCTGGCCATTGCCAAGAACCCTCGCCTGCAGACCCTGACCAATGTCTTCATCACCTCCTTGGCCTGTGCCGACCTCATCATGGGCATCTTTGTGGTACCGCTGGGCGCCACCATGGTGGTGAGCAGCCAGTGGCTGCTGGACTCGCCCTTCTGTGAGTTCTGGACCTCAGTGGATGTCTTGTGCGTGACAGCCAGCATCGAGACCCTGTGTGTGATCGCCATAGACAGGTACATTGCCATCAGCTCCCCCCTCAGGTATCAGAGCCTGCTGACCAAGGGCAGGGCCCGGGCCATCGTGTGCGTGGTTTGGGCCATCTCAGCCCTCATCTCCTTCCTGCCCATCATGAACCACTGGTGGGAAGACTCCGATGACGAAGCCCAGAGCTGCTACCGGGAGCCCACTTGCTGCGATTTCATCACCAACTGGCCCTACGCCATCTTCTCATCCACCATCTCCTTTTACATCCCCCTCATCATCATGATCCTGCTGTACTCCAAGGTGTTCAGCGAGGCCAAGAAGCAGATGGAAAAGATGGAGAGGAACAGGCCCAGGCTCTCGGAGAAGCAGCAACCCCATCAACCGGTCAACAAGAGGCGCCCCTCCAGACTCCTGGGTCTGAAGGATCACAAAGCCCTGAAGACCCTGGGCATCATCATGGGCACGTTCACCCTCTGCTGGCTGCCCTTCTTCCTGGCCAACATCGTCCAAGCCGTGTCCAAGAACTGGGTGGACAGGGTTTTCTTCGTCTTCTGTAATTGGCTGGGCTACGTCAACTCTGGCTTCAACCCCTTCATCTACTGCCGCAGCTCCGACTTCAGGAAAGCCTTCAAGGAGCTGCTCTGCTTTCAGAGGCACCAGCAGCAGGGCCAGCTGCCGGGAGAGCTGCCCGAGACCAGCTGGTGGCCCTGCGGCCTGGGCCCGGCTGTGGGGGATCAGCCTGGGGCTGGGGAGGGTGTCCACAGTGGGGCGGACAGGGGCGGCTGGAGACAGGCCAACGGTACTACTGCGCACAATCTGGAGTCTATGATCTGAGAGAGGGGGTTAACCCCCCCCCCCCCCAAAACCCAGCAGCGGAGTGGCCCAGCAACAGGGCCAGGATCTCGCATCCATCTCTCCAAAACCAACAGGTCCTGCCCAGGGGTCTGTCCCAGCCTCAGAGAGGCAGCAAAGGGCCTGACATCCACCCAGCCCAGCCCAGCCCAGCAAGGACACCATGGACGATTGAGAGGATTTGGGGTGGAGAGAGGTGGTGGGGGTCAGGCTGTGTCAAAGCCCAGGACTGTGCTGAGCTCCTCAACAGACCCCAGTCCCCCTCCACACCCTCCGCAGGGCAGTCAGTCTGTAGCAGATCCCCTGTGGGCTGGAGACCCATATCACCCTCCTGCTCGGGACGACCTTCGCTGACTGCAGGGTCCAGGGCTCTGAGCTCCAAGTGGCCCTTTCCCAATATTCCAAGGACTCGCTGGACGTGTGACTGTGAGAGGTAGGGGCAGAGATTCCTGGTGAAATGTCCGAAAAACAGGGAGGACACTTCAATGTGGAAAGTGGCCGGAGTCTGGTCTGTGTCCCAGTTTAATACTAATTGTCACTGGCGATGTGTTAACTGTTAGATAAGGGAGGAACTCCAGAATGATCATTTTCTAGTCAGAGATATATATATGTGAATGTGCGGGAGTGGAAAATAAGTTTAACAAATATTACGATATTCATGTAATTTTAAGTTATTTTTTTACAATAATGTTACACCTGCCATTCACGATATTAAAGTTATTTTTACCATAGTTCCCCTGTTGTAACTCTAATTTCTTCCAGTCTATTTCCTGGTTTTAATTTGGGGAGAGGGAGTTTCAGGGTAGATTCAGAAAGAATGTCCCCGATGGTGGGGGGGTCCAGGACTAGGGGTCATAGTTTGAGGATAAGGGGTAAACCTTTTCGGACTGAGGTGAGGAGAGATTTCTTCACCCGGAGAGCGGTGAATCTGTGGAATTCACTCCCACAGAAAGTAGCTGAGGCCAAAGCGGTGTAATTTTAAGCAGGACTTAGATACAGCTCTTGGGGCGAAAGGGATCCAGGGATATGGGGGGGAGGCGGGACCAGGGTATTGAACTTGATGATCAGCCATGATCATAACGAATGGCGGAGCAGGCTCGAAGGGCCGAATGGCCTGCTCCTGCCTCTATTTTCCGTGTGTGTTTGCGGAATTTTGTGGCTTTTCTGTTGCGCAATTGGAGAGGGAGAGGATTTACTTGGTTCCCCGTGGGCTGTGGGGGAGGGGGGGGGGGGGGGGGGGGAGAGATTGTTAACGGAGATCGGCGGGCATTGCCGCAGTCGGATTGCCCCGAGCTGCTGTTGAGGGAGGTGGAGGAGAGAAAGCGGTTGGATTTGGAAAGCGAGGATATCAAGATGCGCGATTCAGACAGCTGGCTGTGCAGAAATGTCCCACTGGGAGCGAGCTGGTGCTGTGTCCATTTCACCAAGTTCCTCTCCTCCACCCTCCGCCCACTCCCTCCAATCACTTTTTTTGAACGGCGTTTTAAAATACTTCTGCTTTAACTAAAGAGACCATCTGTGCCTGAATAGCCACTGCAGGAAAAGGATTCCATATCCTGTTTTTAAAAAAATGTGTTTTATTACAAACATGTATCAAAGCAGGTTCCAACAAATAATCACCCCGGGAAACATGCTCCCCAACAATCAACTGTACAGTCTGTACAGATTTTCCCCCTTTTCCCAAGACGTCGGCCTTCCTCCTCTCCATGAGCTCCGGCTTCTCTGAAACCCCAGATATCGCCACCAAAGGGTCCGGGTCCTCCTCCACTATCCTGGCTAAGACCGCGAACACTCCCGCCCAGAATCTTCCCAATTTTTCCCAACACCAAAACGTGTGCGCGTGATTGGCTGGCCCCCGCACGCACCTCTCACACTCATCTGCTGCCCCCTGAAAGAACCCACTCATTCTCGCCCGAGTCATACGCACCCTGTGCACCACCTTAAACTGTATCAGGCTCATCCCTGCCCAAGAGGAGGTCCCGTTTACCCTGCGCAGTGCCTCACTCCATACTCCCCAATTGATCTCCATTCCCAACTCCGCTTCCCATTTCTCCGTGATCTTCACCACCCGCTCGCCTCCCAGCTCGGATTCCATCTGATTTTTTCTAACACTTCCCCCTCTTCATTTTTCAAGGGATATTTGGGAGTCTATTTCTCAGGGTTACCAGCTTCACCGTTGAGGCCAACGACCTTTCCCTCCCTTTGGTCTGGAAACTATTCCCAACTTTCCAAGCTTGGGTTTGATTCAGGCGGCTCCTTCTCTGGAGGGCCCCCAGCTCCCCTGTCAGCTTAAACTGCCCAAGTCGGGTCAACTTCCCAGTGAATGGACCTCAAACTTTCCGCCAGACATTCCAGAAGTGGAACTCTCTCTTCACAGGGCTTCCAACAGCCGGGGACTCCCTCCTAGACGCAGTCAACCACTTCAGAGCTGCACCCATCTGGAGAAAGTGATGTTGTAGCAATCACCTTCCTCGTCCACCTCCGAAACAGGGAACGACCCGGATTCATCAGCTTCACTGAAAGTCCCACATGCCGTGCCTGACCCGGCTGAATGCTTCCAGGTTTTCCTGCTTCCATGCTGGATTCACAATGTTCTTACGTTCTCCCCCACACTACCCAAAGATGTGCAGGGTAGGTGGATTGGCCACGCTAAATTGCCCCGTAATTGGGGAAAAAGGAATTTCGTGAAAGTTCTTTGTTTCAATGTTCAAGTTCCTTATTCCTAACGTTGAGCGCCCCCACCCCTGTCCCAGAAGAAGGTTTTAGCTACCAGTCCAACCCTGTCCTAAGATCTCGGCTTTCACCTGTATCTGTCGCCAGTCTGTCTATCCCATTCACCCACCTCCAGCTTTTTGCCCCTCAAGTTCTTTAATCTAATGACTCCTTCATTCCAGCCACATATCCCAACATCATTCCTGATGCCAACATCCAAATCAGTAAGTGGGACGTCTATTCTATTTACGTCATTGCAACAGTCCATTCTAACCAGAGTCTTTCTGCAGTACTTCATCGAAAACAATCAGCATATCTTTCAAATCCTTTACTCCTCACGTGTTTCTCTGGCTTTCTTCTTCAGTAACTGTGCAGTTGCCACCTCAGCCTCTCCTGTCAGTCATACAGGACACGGCAACAACACAGCTGCAGCATTTAAAAAACACTCACTTGGATTCTGTGTTGAACCCTCTCACCGTGGGGCCAGGGTCCCTTCAGTGCTCCGTGGCATGAATGTAGTTACAAGTCTCTCTTGTGACACTTTATCAAAAGCTTTCTGTTACCCAATCGAAACAGAAGGAGGACCTGTATTTCTGTAGTGCATTTTTCCTGACATCAAATCATCGGCAATGCGCACGAGGACAAACCAATGGTTTTGGGAGCATAGTCACTGTTTTAATGTAGAAGTTACAGCAGCCAATTTAACACAGCAAGGTCCCGCACAGCAATGTGGTAATGAGTAAACACTCAGTTTTCCTGATTGAGTGATAGATTTTGGTCAGCTTACCAGGAAGAGCTGCCGCTCAGCTTCAAATTCATGTCCCTGGGTCTTTTATGGCCACTTCAGAAGGTACATGTGACGTCTTCAGGCAGCGCCTCTGACAGTGCGGCACTCCCTCAGTACTGACCCTCTGACAGTGCGGCACTCCCTCACTACTGACCCTCTGACAGTGCGGCATTCCCTCAGTACTGACCCTCTGACAGTGCAGCGCTCCCTCAGTACTGACCCTCTGACAGTGCAGCACTCCCTCAGTACTGACCCTCTGACAGTGCAGCACTCCCTCAGTACTGACCCTCTGACAGTGCAGCACTCCCTCAGTACTGACCCTCTGACAGAACAGCACACCCTCAGTACTGACCCTCTGACAGTGCGGCACTCCCTCAGTACTGACCCTCTGACAGTGCAACACTCCCTCAGTACTGACCCTCTGACAGTGCGGCACTCCCTCAGTACTGACCCTCTGACAGTGCAGCACTCCCTCAGTACTGACCCTCTGACAGTGCAGCACTCCCTCAGTACTGACCCTCTGACAGTGCAGCACTCCCTCAGTACTGACCCTCTGACAGTGCGGCACTCCCTCAGTACTGACCCTCTGACAGTGCAGCACTCCCTCAGTACTGACCCTCTGACAGTGCAGCGCTCCCTCAGTACTGACCCTCTGACAGTGCGGCACTCCCTCAGTACTGACCCTCTGACAGTGCAGCATTCCCTCAGTACTGACCCTCTGACAGTGCGGCACTCCCTCAGTACTGACCCTCTGACAGTGCGGCACTCCCTCAGTACTGACCCTCTGACAGTGCAGTGCTCCCTCAGTACTGACCCTCTGACAGTGCGGCACTCCCTCAGTACTGACCCTCTGACAGTGCAGCATTCCCTCAGTACTGACCCTCTGACAGTGCGGCACTCCCTCAGTACTGACCCTCTGACAGTGCGGCACTCCCTCAGTACTAACCCTCTGACAGTGCAGCACTCCCTCAGTACTGACCCTCTGACAGTGCAGCACTCCCTCAGTACTGACCCTCTGACAGTGCAGCACTCCCTCAGTACTGACCCTCTGACAGTGCGGCACTCCCTCAGTACTGACCCTCTGACAGTGCGGCGCTCTCTCAGTACTGACCCTCTGACAGTGCAGCACTCCCTCAGTACTGACCCTCTGACAGTGCAGCACTCCCTCAGTACTGACCCTCTGACAGTGCGGCACTCCCTCAGTGCTGACCCTCTGACAGTGCGGCACTCCCTCAGTACTGACCCTCTGACAGTGCGGCACTCCCTCAGTACTGACCCTCTGACAGTACGACACTCCCTCAGTACTGACCCTCTGACAGTGCGGCACTCCCTCAGTACTGACCCCCTGACAGTGCGGCACTCCCTCAGTGCTGACCAACTGACAGTGTGGCACTCTCTCAGTACTGACCCTCTGACAGTGCGGCACTCCCTCAGTGCTGACCCTCTGACAGTGCGGCAATCCCTCAGTACTGACCCTCTGACAGTGCAGCACTCCCTCAGTACTGACCCTCTGACAGTGCGGCACTCCCTCAGTGCTGACCCTCTGACAGTGCGGCAATCCCTCAGTACTGACCCTCTGACAGTGCAGCACTCCCTCAGTACTGACCCTCTGACAGTGCGGCACTCCCTCAGTACTGACCCTCTGACAGTGCGGCACTCCCTCAGTACTGACCCTCTGACAGTGCAGCACTCCCTCAGTACTGACCCTCTGACAGTGCAGCACTCCCTCAGTAATGTCCCTTTGACAGTGCGGCACTCCCTCAGTACTGACACTCTGACAGTGCGGCACTCCCTCAGTACTGACCCTCTGACAGTGCAGCACTCCCTCAGTAATGTCACTCTGACAGTGCCGCACTCCCTCAGTACTGACCCTCTGACAGTGCAGCACTCTCTCGGTACTGACCCTCTGACAGTGCGTCGCTCCCTCAGTACTGACCCTCTGACAGTGCGGCACTCCCTCGGCAATGACCCTCTGACAGTGAGGCACTCCCTCAGTACTGACCCCCTGACAGTGCAGCACTCCCTCAGTACTGACCCTCTGACAGTGCAACACTCCCTCAGTAGTGACCCTCTGACAGTGCGGCACTCCCTCAGTACTGACCCTCTGACAGTGCGGCACTCCCTCAGTACTGACACTCTGACAGTGCGGCACTCCCTCAGTACTGACCCTCTGACAGTGCGGCACTCCCTCAGTACTGACCCTCTGACAGTGCGGCACTCCCTGAGTACTGACCCTCTGACAGTGCGGTGCTCCCTCAGTACTGACCCTCTGACAGTGCGGCGCTCCCTCAGTAATGACCCTCTGACAGTGCAGCACTCCCTCAGTACTGATCCTCTGACAGTGCGGCACTCCCTCAGTACTGACCCTCTGACAGTGCGGCACTCCCTCAGTACCGACCCTCTGACAGTGCGGCACTCCCTCGGTACTCGGAAGTAATTGTGTCTCTGGAGGCAGAAATGGCATTTGATGGGTTGAATGGAGCTGCCTGTTTGTGGTGTTGGAGAAGTTTGTGATCGGTCTGGGGTTTGTGACGTGGATTAGGTGTTTTCTGATGTCCCGTCTGCGAGTGTGCCAGCGTGAGGTCAGGGCCGTTTACGTTGCACAGAGGGTGAGGCAGCGATGTCCTCTGTCCCCTCTTCTGTTCTTGATGGTGATTGAACCATTGGCAAGGGAGGCACGGAACACGGTGGTTAGCACTGTTGCTTCACAGCTTCAGGGACCCGGGTTCGATTCCCGGCTTGGGTCACTGTCTGCGCGGAGTCTGCACGCTCTCCCCGTGTCTGCGTGGGTTTCCTCCGGGGGCTGCGGTTTCCTCCCACAAGTCCCGAAAGACGTGCTGTTGGGTGAATTGGACATTCTGAATTCTCCCTCTGTACCCGAACAGGCGCCGGAATGTGGCGACTAGGGGATTTTCACAGTAACTTCATTGCAGTGTTAATGTAAGCCTACTGTTTTCTACTGAAGTTGTTTTATGGGGAGGTGCGGGGGGTGGGGGGGGGGAGTGGGGAGGGGGAGGCAAATTGAGCGGTTCAGAATTTTGTTCTGCGGACATTCCTGATGTTCCCGGATGCACCGCCGTCTGCCCATCTTGTGCGGGGTCGGAGGGGAGGGCAGCACGTCCGGGATATATTGGCGGATTACGGGGGAGGGGCAGGTTTCGTTAGAAGCAGTGAGGGTCAGGAAGGGGTGGTGGGGGGGCGGGGGGGGGGGTGGAGGGAGTGCGTAGTGAGGCCCTCCGCAGGGCGAACGCGACGTTTTCCTGTGCGAGGCGGAGCCTGATTCAGCGAAAGGTGGTGTTCAGGGCGCACCTGACCAAGGCCAGGACGCGTGGGTTTGGGAAGGGGTCGAGGATAGGTGGGAGTGGTGCCCGGGGAGGCCTGATCTCCACACGCACGCACATGTCCTGATGTTGCCCGGAGCCGTCGGGGTTTTGGCATCAGATCAACAATCCTAGATGTGGATCTGGAGCCATGCCCCTTGGTCGCCATGCCAACGATCGGCTGGGGGGGGGGGGAATGGATGGATGCTTTGGCATTCACCTCCTTGCTGGCCTGGAGGTAGATTCTGTGGAGCTGGAGACAGGAGACACGACCTGGGTGATTTGATGGAGTGCTTGTACCTCGAGAGGGTCCAATCCACAGTCGAGAGGTCGAGCAATGGGTTCTATTGTCGATGGCGGGGGTCTGTACTGCACTTTTTCAAAACATTTAGAGTACCCAATTATTTTATTCCAATTAAGGGGTAATTTAGCGCGGCCAATCCACCTACCCTTTGGGTCGAGGGGGTGAGACCCACGCACAGACATGGGGAGAATGTGCAAACTCCACACGGACAGTGACCGGGATCAAACCTGGGACCTCGGCGCCGTGATGCAGCAGTGATAACCACTGCGCCACCCACATCTATACTGCACTTGAAGGAGATGGTCACTGTTGGCTGTTAGTGTGTGGGGGGGGGGGGGGGGGGAGTAGGGGCGTAGTTTTACATGCTTTTGTTGTTCTCTGGGCGATTGGGCCTGTGATTGGCATAAAATGCTAAAAGTTAATTGAAAATATTTTAAAAAAGGAATGGTGGGGAAATGAACGATAGTCTCTTCCACAATTGTCAGAGGGTTGGGCAGATTGATGGCTTTTTGGACATTACGAAATATGGGGAGAGGGTGGGAAAGGTAGAATTGAGACCAAGCTCAGACCAGCCATCAAGCTACCGAACGGTGGATCGGGTTGGAGGGGCCGAATGGCCATGTGCTGAAATAAGGTATGGAAGGTGACACTGTAGGCACATGACATTTGAGCAGATTGCTTCGATCTGGAGGTAATGGTGGGTTTGCTGATGCCCGTCCCCCCCGGAGAACAGATGAGATGGAGGACGGTAACATTACAGGGTGTCAGACAGCACAGGGTCTGTTTGTACCTGTGGGGTAGTTTCAATATATACATTCGATCATGATTTAATTCATACCGGTCACTGTGGGGGTGTAAATAATATAAGACATGACTTTAAAGTAACCCTGTAAACAGCTGAACACTGACCTTCAATGAATGGAATGGGAAACTGGAGACCAAGTCAGTGCAGAAAACGGCGTCTCACACACAGGACGTTAAACGGCGTCTCACACACAGGACGTTAAACGGCGTCTCACACACAGGACGTTAAACGGCGTCTCGCACACAGGACATTAAACGGCGTCTCGCATACAGGACATTAAACGGCGTCTCGCACACAGGACGTTAAACGGTATCTCACACACAGGACGTTAAACGGCGTCTCACACACCGGACGTTAAACGGCGTCTCACACACAGGACGTTAAACGGCGTCTCACACACAGGACGTTAAACGGCGTCTCACACACAGGACGTTAAACGGCGTCTCACACACCGGACGTTAAACGGCGCCTCACACACAGGACGTTAAACGGCGTCTCACACACAGGACGTTAAACGGCGTCTCTCACACAGGACGTTAAATGGTGTCTCACACACAGGCCATTAAACGGCATCTCATACACAGGCCATTAAACAGCATCTCACACACGGGACGTTAAACGGCGCCTCACACATGGGACATTAAAAGGTGTCGCAAACGCAGGTAGTTAAATGGTGTCTCACACACAGGACGTTAAACAGCGTCGCACACACAGGATGTTAAACGGCGTCCCCCACACAGGACGTTAAACGGCGCCTCACACACAGCACGTTAAACGGCATCTCGCACACAGGACGTTAAACGGCATCTCATACACAGGCCATTAAACAGCATCTCACACACGGGACATTAAACAGAGTCTCACACACGGGACGTTAAACGGCGCCTCACACATGGGACATTAAACGGTGTAACACGCAGGTAGTTAAATGGTGTCTCACACACAGGATGTTAAACGGCGTCCCCCACACAGGACGTTAAACGGCGCCTCACACACAGGACGTTAAACGGCGTCTCACACACCGGACGTTAAACGGCGCCTCACACACAGGACGTTAAACGGCGCCTCACACACAGGACGTTAAACGGCGCCTCACACACAGGACGTTAAACGGCGCCTCACACACAGCACGTTAAACGGCATCTCACACACAGCACGTTAAACGGCATCTCACACACAGCACGTTAAACGGCATCTCACACACAGCACGTTAAACGGCATCTCACACACAGGACGTCAAATGGTGTCTCACACACAGGACGTTAAACGGCGTCTCACACGCAGGACCTTAAACGGCGTCTCACACACAGGACTTTAAATGGTGTCTCACACACAGGACGTTAAACGGTGTCTCACAGACAGGACCCATGGGACGTTAAACGCGTCTCATACACATGCCATTAAACAGCGCCTCACACACAGCCCATTAAACGGCATCTCATACACAGGCCATTAAACAGCATCTCACACACAGGACATTAAACAGAGTCTCACACACGGGACGTTAAACGGTGCCTCACACATGGGACATCAAACGGCGCCTCTCACATGGGACATTAAAAGGTATCGCAAACGCAGGTAGTTAAATGGTGTCTCACACACAGGACGTTAAACAGCGTCACACACACAGGATGTTAAACGGCGTCCCACACACAGGACGATAAACGGCGCCTCACACACATCACGTTAAACGGCATCTCAAACACTGGACATTAAACGGCATCTCACACACAGGACGTTAAGCGGCATCTCGCACACAGGACGTTAAACAGCGTCTCACACACCGGACGTTAAACGGCGCCTCACACACAGCACGTTAAAAGGCATCTCACACACAGCACGTTAAACAGCATCTCACACACAGGACGTCAAATGGCGTCTCACACACAGGACGTTAAACGGCGTCTCACACGCAGGACGTTAAACGGCGTCTCACACACAGGACTTTAAATGGTGTCTCACTCACAGGACGTTAAACGGCATCTCACACACAGCACGTTAAACGGCATCTCACACACAGCACGTTAAACGGCATCTCACACACAGGACGTCAAATGGCGTCTCACACACAGGACGTTAAACGGCGTCTCACACGCAGGACCTTAAACGGCGTCTCACACACAGGACTTTAAATGGTGTCTCACACACAGGACGTTAAACGGTGTCTCACAGACAGGACCCATGGGACGTTAAACGCGTCTCATACACATGCCATTAAACAGCGCCTCACACACAGCCCATTAAACGGCATCTCATACACAGGCCATTAAACAGCATCTCACACACAGGACATTAAACAGAGTCTCACACACGGGACGTTAAACGGTGCCTCACACATGGGACATCAAACGGCGCCTCTCACATGGGACATTAAAAGGTATCGCAAACGCAGGTAGTTAAATGGTGTCTCACACACAGGACGTTAAACAGCGTCACACACACAGGATGTTAAACGGCGTCCCACACACAGGACGATAAACGGCGCCTCACACACATCACGTTAAACGGCATCTCAAACACTGGACATTAAACGGCATCTCACACACAGGACGTTAAGCGGCATCTCGCACACAGGACGTTAAACAGCGTCTCACACACCGGACGTTAAACGGCGCCTCACACACAGCACGTTAAAAGGCATCTCACACACAGCACGTTAAACAGCATCTCACACACAGGACGTCAAATGGCGTCTCACACACAGGACGTTAAACGGCGTCTCACACGCAGGACGTTAAACGGCGTCTCACACACAGGACTTTAAATGGTGTCTCACTCACAGGACGTTAAACGGTGTCTCACACACAGGCCATTAAACAGCATCTCACACACGGGACATTAAACAGAGTCTCACACACGGGACGTTAAACGGCACCTCACACACGGGACATTAAACGGTGTAACACGCAGGTAGTTAAATGGTGTCTCACACACAGGACGTTAAACGGTGCCTCACACATGGGACATCAAACGGCGCCTCACACATGGGACATTAAAAGGTGTCGCAAACGCAGGTAGTTAAATGGTGTCTCACACACAGGACGTTAAACAGCGTCACACACACAGGACGTTAAACGGCGTCCCACACACAGGACGTTAAACGGAGCCTCACACACAGCACGTTAAACGGCATCTCACACACAGGACGTTAAACGGCATCTCACACACAGGACGTTAAACGGCATCTCACACACAGGACGTTAAACGGCATCTCGCACACAGGACGTTAAACGGCGTCTCACACACAGGACGTTAAACGGCGTCTCACACACAGGACATTAAAGGGCGTCTCACACACAGGACGTTAAACGGCATCTCACACACAGGACGTTAAACGGCGTCTCACACACAGGACATTAAAGGGCGTCTCACAGACAGGACGTTAAATGGCATCTCACACACAGGCCGTTAAACGGCGTCTCACACACAGGACGTTAAACAGCATCTCACACACAGGACGTTAAACGGCGTCTCGCACACAGGACGTTAAACGGCATCTCACACACAGGACGTTAAACGGCGTCTCACACACAGGACGTTAAACGGCGTCTCACACACAGGACATTAAACGGCATCTCACACACAGGGCATTAAACAGAGTCTCACACACGGGACGTTAAACGGCGCCTCACACACGGGACATTAAACGGTGTAACACGCAGGTAGTTAAATGGTGTCTCACACACAGGACGTTAAACGGTGCCTCACAAATGGGACATCAAACGGCGACTCACAGACAGGACGTTAAACAGCGTCGCACACACAGGACGTTAAACGGCGTCCCACACACAGGACGTTAAACGGCGCCTCACACACAGCACGTTAAACGGCATCTCACACACAGGACGTTAAACGGCATCTCACACACAGGACGTTAAACGGCATCTCGCACACAGGACGTTAAACGGCATCTCGCACACAGGACGTTAAATGGCATCTCGCACACAGGACGTTAAACGGCGTCTCACACACAGGACGTTAAACGGCGTTTCACACACAGGACGTTAAACAGCGTCTCACACACAGGACGTTAAACGGCGTCTCACACACAGGATGTTAAACGGCGTCTCACACACAGGACGTTAAACGGCATCTCATACACAGGACATTAAAGGGCGTCTCACACACAGGACGTTAAACGGCGCCTCACAGACAGGACGTTAAACGGCATCTCACACACAGGACATTAAACGGCGTCTCACACACAGGACGTTAAACGGCATCTCTCACACAGGACGTTAAACGGCGCCTCACACACAGGACGTTAAACGGCGCCTCACACACAGGACGTTAAACAGTGTCTCACACACAGGACGTTAAACAGTGTCTCACACACAGGACGTTAAACAGTGTCTCACACACAGGACGTTAAACAGTGTCTCACATACAGGACGTTAAACAGTGTCTCACACACAGGACGTTAAACAGTGTCTCACACACAGGACGTTAAACACTGTCTCACACACAGGACGTTAAACAGTGTCTCACACACAGGACGGCAAACAGTGTCTCACACACAGGACGTTAAACACTGCCTCACGCACAGGGCGTTAAACAGTGTCTCACACACAGGACGTTAAACAGTGTCTCACACACAGGACATTAAACACTGTCTCACACACAGGACGTTAAACACTGTCTCACACACACAACGTTAAATGGTGTCTCACACACACAACGTTAAACAGTGTTTCACACACAGGACATTAAACAGTGTCTCACACACAGCACGTTAAACACTGTCTCACACAGAGGACGTTAAACACTGTCTCACACACAGGACGTTAAACACTGTCTCACACACAGGACGTTAAACACTGTCTCACACACAGGACGTTAAACACTGTCTCACACACAGGACGTTAAACACTGTCTCACACACAGGACGTTAAACAGTGTCTCATACACAGGACGTTAAATGGCGTCTCACACACAGGACGTTAAACGGCATCTCACACACAGGACGTTAAACAGTGTCTCACACACAGGACGTTAAACAGTGTCTCATACACAGGACGTTAAATGGTGTCTCACACACAGGACGTTAAACGGCGTCTCACACACAGGACGTTAAACGACGTCTCACACACAGGACGCTAAACAGCGCCTCACACACAGCACATTAAACGGTGTCTCACACACAGCACGTTAAACGGTGTTTCACACACAGGACATTAACTGGTGTCTCACACACAGGACCCACAGGACGTTAAATGGCATCACACACATAGGCCGTTAATCAGCGTCTCACTCACAGGCCATTAAACGGCGTCTCACACACGGGACATTAAATGGCGTCTCACACATGGGACGTTAAACAGTGTCTCACACACAGGTAGTTAAATGGCACCTCACTCACGCAGGACATTAAACGGTCTCACAGATGCAGGCAGTTAAACGGTGTCTCACACGCAGGACGTTAAACAGTGTCTCATACACAGGACGTTAAATGGCGTCTCACACACAGGACGTTAAACGGCATCTCACACACAGGACGTTAAACGGCGTCTCACACACGGGAGATTAAACGCCGTCTCACACACAGGACGTTAAACGGCATCTCACACACAGGACGTTAAACGGCATCTCACACACAGGCCATTAAACGGCGTCTCACACATGGGACATTAAACGGCGTCTCACACACGGGACGTTAAACGGTGTCTCACACGCAGGTAGTTAAACGGTGTCAAACACATGGGACGTTAAAAGGCACCTCACATGCAGGAAATTAAATGGTGTCTCACACATGGAACATTAAACGGCGCCTCACACACGGGACATTACACGGCGTCTCACACACAGGACATTAAACGGTGTCTCACACACAGGACGTTAAATGGTGTCTCAAACACAGGACATTAAACCGCGTCTGAAACACAGGATATTAAATGGCATCTGAAACACAGGACATTAAATGGCATCTCACACACAGGACGCTAAACAGCGCCTCACACACAGCACATTAAATGGTGTCTCAGACACAGCACGTTAAACGGTGTCTCACACACAGGACCCATGAGACATTAAACGGCGTCTCACACAAAGGCCATTGAACAGTGCCTCACACACGGGATGTTAAACAGCGTCTCACACACGGGACATTAAATGGCATCTCACACACAGGCCATTAAACGGCGTCTCAAACACGGGACATTAAACAGTGTCTCACACACAGGTAGTTAAACGGCACCTCACACACACAAGACATTAAACAGTGTCTCACACACAGGGCGTTAAACAGTGCCTCACACACGGGACAGAAAACGGTGTCTCACACACAGGACGTTAAACGGCATCTCACACACAGGACGTTAAACGGCGTCTCACACGCAGGACGTTAAATGGCGTCTCACACACAGGACGTGAAACGGCGTCTCACACACAGGACGTTAAACAGCATCTCACACACAGGACGTTAAACAGCGTCTCACACACAGCACATTAAACAGTGTCTCACACACAGGACATTAAATGGTGTCTCACACACAGGACCCACGGGACATTAAACGGTGTCTCACACACAGGACGTTAAATGGCGTCTCACACACAGGACATTAAACGGCGTCTCACACATGGGACATTAAACGGCGTCTCACACACGGGACGTTAAACAGTGTCACACACGGGACGTTAAATGGTGTCTCACACGCACGTAGTTAAACGGTGTCTCACACATGGGACGTTAAAAGGCGCCTCAGATGCAGGAAATTAAATGGTGTCTCACACATGGAACATTAAACGGCGCCTCACACACGGGACATTACACGGTGTTTCACACGCAGGACATTAAATGGTGTCTCACACACAGGACGTTAAATGGTGTCTCAAACACAGGACATTAAACCGCGTCTGAAACACAGGATGTTAAATGGCATCTGAAACACAGGACATTAAATGGCATCTCACACACAGGACGCTAAACAGCGTCTCACACACAGCACATTAAATGGTGTCTCAGACACAGCACGTTAAACGGTGTCTCACACACAGGACCCATGAGACGTTAAATGGCGTCTCACACACAGGCCATTGAACAGTGCCTCACACATGGGACGTTAAACAGCGTCTCACACATGGGACGTTAAATGGCATCTCACACAGAGGCCATTAAACGGCGTCTCAAACACGGGACATTAAACAGTGTCTCACACACAGGTAGTTAAACAGCACCTCACACACACAGGACATTAAACAGTGTCTCACACACAGGGCGTTAAACAGTGCCTCACACACAGGACAGAAAACGGTGTCTCACACACAGGATGTTAAACGGCATCTCACACGCAGGACGTTAAACGGCGTCTCACACGCAGGACGTTAAACGGCGTCTCACACACAGGACGTTAAACGGCGTCTCACACACAGGACGTTAAACGGCGTCTCACACACAGGACGTTAAACGGCGTCTCACACACAGGACGCTAAACAGCGCCTCACACACAGCACATTAAACGGTGTCTCACACACAGGACATTAAATGGTGTCTCACACACAGGACCCACAGGACGTTAAATGGCATCACACACATAGGCCGTTAATCGGCGTCTCACTCACAGGCCATTAAACGGCGTCTCACTCACAGACCATTAAACGGCGTCTCACACATGGGACGTTAAACGGCGTCTCACACATGGGACGTTAAACAGTGTCTCACACACAGGTAGATAAATGGCACCTCACTCACGCAGGACATTAAACGGTCTCACAGATGCAGGCAGTTAAACGGTGTCTCACACGCAGGTCATTAAACGGTGTCTCACACGCAGGTAGTTAAATGGTGTCTCACACGCAGGTAGTTCAACGGTGTCTCACACGCATGTAAACGGTGTCTCACACATGGAACATTAAACGGCGTCTCACACACAGGGCATTACACGGCGTCTCACATGCTGGACATTAAACGGCGTCTCACACATGGGACGTTAAACGGCGCCTCATACGCAGGACGTTAAACGGCGTCTCACACACAGGACGTTAAACGGCGTCTCACACACGGGAGGTTAAACGGCGTCTCACACACAGGATGTTAAACGGCGTCTCACACACAGGACGTTAAACGGCGTCTCACACACAGGACGTTAAACGGTGTCTCACACACAGGACGTTAAAGACATTGGCAGGCTGCAGAGGAAAATTCCTTCAAGAATTCAGCCCCTCCATCATCCAAGCAGATAAAAAAGACAGAAATCATCACCACATTTTGATGCAAATTGAAGCCACATGCAAACACTTCAAAGTGGTGATCCTGTCGTCTGATTGGTTGATTTAAAAAATGGGAGTGAAAATATGGCAACGCAGCAGACAACAATCTATTGTGATTCTCGGAAAGAAGTTATCAGCTGCCAGCAGAATGATAGAGGACGAAATGCACAAATATAGTTAATCTCCGACCTCCAGACTAACCAAAGTGTTTGATAGGAGCAATTTCAGGAAGGCGCGGTGGGGCAGCGGTTAGCACTGCGGCCTCACGGCGCCGAGGTCCCGGGTTCGATCCCGGCTCCGGGTCACTGTCGGTGTGGAGTTTGCACATTCTCCCTGTGTCTGTGTGGGTTTCGCCCCCTCAACCCAAAGATGTGCAGAGTCGGTGAATTGGCCGCGCTAAATTGCCCATTAATTGGAAAGTAAAAATTTGGGTACTCTAAGATATGAGCAATGTTGTTCCAATCCCGGGACCCACGAGCCATCGGACACGGCGGACACGGCCCTCGCCAGCACAAGTGAAAAGAGAAGACAATTCTCTGAAGGTTTTCTGCCCTTTGAAGTCATCGGAGGGCAACCGCTCCTCAAAAGGCCCATCCATTACCTTCGCAGAGGACTCGTCCCTCTCCCTCCCCTCCCCGGAGTACTCACAGCTGCTGCTGCTTGCTGACCCCACGCCCACCTTTCCCGCAACACTGCTCCCATCGGCCTTCTTCCCCTGCCACTGCACGGGAATAGTGCTGGTTGAAATCACGCTCCCCCACGATGGGGAGGCCGACCCGTCTCCTGGTGTTTCCCGCCAGCTCTGGGACCGTCTCCCCAGGCCACTCGCAACATGGCCGGCGGTGGCACTCTGTGATGCCAACCCCATTCCCCCGGGAAGTTGGAGAATCGGATCCGATTCATTGGAGATTTTTACACAAATCTCCAACGGTCCGAGGACACAGGATTACAGGAATGGCAGCATTGAAGTTGCCGAAATGGATGGGGTCGGATTGCCCCGACTCTCGGGGGTTGGGTACCCCCCTCTGATTGACATAAACAAGGTTCACGTTTCAGAAACAGCGCAATGTAATTCCTGCCTCCCAGTTGGGGGCGTGCTTGCCCCCAATTTGAGGGTTCTGATGAAGCGTGTGTGAGAGAGAGAGAGAGGGGGGGACAACTGCAGTGCGAGATTCCTCACTTCCTCCGCAGGGTGGGCGGGGGTCGCCTCATTTCAAAATAACCAGTTTACAGAGGAGGCCATTCGGCCCGTCGGCCTCCGCCGTTCAATAACATCGCGGCCGATCTGACTGGAACCTCAGGCCCACATTCCTGCCGACCCCCCGATAACCTTTCGCCCCCTTTGTTCAGCAAGAATCTCTCCCTCTCTGCCTAAAACATGTTCACAGTCTCTGCTTCCACTGCCCCTTGAGGAAGAGATTTCCCGAGACCCTCCACCCTCACAGAGAAACGTGTTTAGCCTGTCTCTGAAACCTCCCCAACCTCGATGACCACCCATTACCCCTCGGCTGTAATTAAATTGAAGCTGCCGATGGTGTGATCACTCTTTCCTCGCCGCATTTCCTCCTCATCCCACTTCATGCCCTGATCCAGAGCTGGGTCCTTCCGCAGTGGACTGGGAATGCAATGACTCTCGGAAATTACATTCTGGGATACGATTGTTGGTTTGTTTCACTTGCTTTTGGGATTTTCTCCCCCGTATTCCGGTGGAGGAGATTGTTTGATGCCAATAAACGGACCACCGCTGACGGCAGCCCTGCATTGGGAAGGGTGAGAGCCGGGACACCCCAGACATGCGGCGTCATCGATTTGACCGCATCCTGGAGTCCCTAACCGGATGCTGTTGCGGGAACACTTGGGCCTTGGAGTGGAACGGACGGAGAACGCTTTTCACCAAACGCCTTCTCAACGCAACCAAGAATGGGCAGCAAATAAGACCACAAGTCATGTTCCCACGAAACCAGCAGAGAGGGAGAGTTCACACATACACGTCGTAGATCACCCGCACCAGGAAGTTGCAATAAAGGTGGTCTGTTGATGGGCTCAATGGTCACACACAGATCTTGTGCTCTGCCCGAGACCCCAGGGATCACTCCTGCTGCGCTCCAGCCGTGCCACCTCATTGGTAAGATGTGTCATCAGGTTCTCACATGTCCACTTGGTTTACATTAGGGGCGGCACAGTGGTTAGCACTGCTGCTTCACTGCCCCAGGGTCCCGGGTTCGTTCCCGGCTCGGGTCGCTGTCTGTGCGGAGTCTGCACATCCTCCCCGTGTCCGTGGGTTTCCTCCGGGTGCTCCGGTTTCCTCCCACAGTCCAAAGATGTGCAGGTTAGGTGGATTGGCCACGATAAATGCCCCCTAGTGTCCAAAAGGTTAGGTGGGGTTCTGGGCTTAAATAGGGTGCTCTTTCTAAGGGCTGGTGCAGACTCGATGTGCCGAACGGCCTCCTTCTCCACTGTAACTTCTATGATCACATGTGAAACATTTATAATATATTACATGATATGATTTTATATATATTCAGTATCTTGACACTGCCTCGTCAGACTGCTGCAAGGTTGCAACGAGTTAAGTCCACAGTCCTGCCTCATATTCAGTGCTACTAAAATCAGAATGGAGGGATCCACGAGCAGATGGATTGATAGGCAAGGTGAATAGCAGTACCAAACGGTTTAGAAAAGATCAAAGCATGTCCTGTCTGATTGCATCTGCCTGCAACAGACCTGTCGGGACCAGTCAGTCAGCTCTCAAAGCCGTTTGGGATTGCGAACACAGGGTTTTTTCCACAGAGGGAGGTGGCGATATAGAACATAGAACAGTAATGAAAATGAAAATCGCTTATTGTCACAAGTAGGCTTCAAATGAAGTTACTGTGAAAAGCCCCTAGTCGCCACATTCCGGCGCCTGTTCGGGGAGGCTGGTACAGGAATTGAACCGTGCTGCTGGCCTGCCTTGGTCTGCTTTCAAAGCCAGCGATTTAGCCCTGTGAGCTAAACCAGCCCCAGATACATAGAACATAGAAAATACAGCACAGAACAGGCCCTTCGGCCCACGATGTTGTGCCGAACCTTTGTCCTAGATTAATCATAGATTATCATTGAATTTACAGTGTAGAAGGAGGCCATTCGGCCCCTCAAGTCTTCACCGGCTCCTGGAAAGAGCACCCTACCCAAACTCAACACCTCCACCCAACACCAAGGGCAATTTTGGACATTAAGGGCAATTTATCATTGGCCAATTCACCTAACCTGCACATCTTTGGACTGTGGGAGGAAACCGGAGCACCCGGAGGAAACCCACGCTCACACGGGGAGGACGTGCAGACTCCGCACAGACAGTGACCCAAGCCGGAATCGAACCTGGGACCCTGGAGCTGTGAAGCAATTGTGCTATCCACAATGCTACCGTGCTGCCCTTAAGAACTATATC
This sequence comes from Scyliorhinus torazame, assembly GCF_047496885.1. Classification (NCBI taxonomy): domain Eukaryota; kingdom Metazoa; phylum Chordata; class Chondrichthyes; order Carcharhiniformes; family Scyliorhinidae; genus Scyliorhinus; species Scyliorhinus torazame. Next base: position 5,139,441 of record NC_092726.1, read on the forward strand.
ATTTTACCGTAATCCATGTTCCTATCCAATAGCTGCTTGAAGGTCCCTAATGTTTCCGACTCAACTACTTCCACAGGTAGTGCATTCCATGCCCCCACTACTCTCTGGGTAAAGAACCTACCTCTGATATCCCTCCTATATCTTCCACCTTTCACCTGAAATTTATGTCCCCTTGTAATGGTTTGTTCCACCCGGGAAAAAGTCTCTGACTGTCTACTCTATCTATTCACCTGATCATCTTATAAACCTCTATCAAGTCGCCCCTCATCCTTCTCCGCTCTAATGAGAAAAGGCCTAGCACCCTCAACCTTTCCTCGTAAGACCTACTCTCCATTCCAGGCAACATCCTGGTAAACCTCCTTTGCACCTTTTCCAAAGCTTCCACATCCTTCCTAAAATGAGGCGACCGGAACTGTACACAGTACTCCAAATGTGAAGATACAGCACAGTACAGGCCTTTCAGACCACAATCATGTGCCGACCAGTTATCCTCATCTGAGATCAACTTCCCACAGTCCAAAGACGTGCAGGTTAGGTGGATTGGCCGCGCTAAATCGCCCTGAGTGACCAAAAAGGTTAGGAGGGGTTATTGGGTTACGGGGATAAGTGAGGGCTTAAGCGGGTCAGTGCAGACTCGATGGGCTGAATGGCCTCCTTCTGCACTGTATGTTCTATGTATCTATGTGTACACCCCTTCAATTTACTGCTGTCCATGTGCCTGTCTGAGAGTCGCTTAAATGTCCCGAATGACTCTGACTCCACCACCTCTGCTGGCAGTGCGTTCCACGCACCCACCACTCTCTGTGTGAAGAACCTCTGACATCTCCCCTCTACCTTCCTCCAATCACCTTAAAATTATGTCCCCTCGTGACAGCCATTTCCACCCTGGGGGAAAGTCTCTGGCTATCCACTCTATCCATGCCTCTCACCACCTTGTACACTTCTATCAAGTCACCTCTCTGCCTTCTTCGCTCCAGTGAGAAAAGCCCCAGCTCCCTCAACAAAAGCCCTGACTCCCTCAATGAGTTTGAGGAGGAGGTGGACATTGTCTGGAAGGCCTGCCTGACTGTGGGACAGTTTCGGAGTCCTGTCCAATCTCCCTGTGCCGCAGCAGCTGAACGGGAAGAGCAATTGGAGCCGCCAATCCTCGGTGCGGAGTGCAGAGGCTGCTGGGAGGGACAGCGTGGGGCGATTAGCGGGAGGTCGGGGCATTGATCGCTGATCACATCCCTGCCTTTCTTTCTATTTGAAAGGTGATGCTTGGGATGTTTCCCAAGCATGACTTAGATATTAAACGTTTTGTGTTGAGGAGCGGATTCTGTTCAGTGAGTGCAACGACAGCGATGAATGGGAGGCGATGTTTGTATGTTTGACTTGCAATCCATCACCCGCCCGCCAAGGAGAATTGTGCAACACCAGCGGAGAGACGAACTGTGTTTTCTGCTGTCGATTGACCAGTTGCAACTTTTGGCTTCAGCACAGGTTGAACTGACGGATTGATGTCCCAGGCGATCCCAGTGCTCATTTGTAGGTCAGCGAGTGAGAGAGACGTTTCTGGTAACTTGGCATCATTGGCGCAGCTGCCTTGTGCCTCTGACGAGCCTCGAGATTGATTAGAGAAATTCATTACAACCAGTCAACTGTTTTGCAACTGCTGAGTACCCCCCTCGAACGAGGAGCTCGGCCCTGGGAGCCGGGTTAGACTTTACTGGAACTGATGTGCATTGACAGCCAAGAACACTTCTTCCAAAACCTTTCCTGTGCATTGGCCTGTTTGCCTGGAGCCTCGAGGCTGCCGTGGGACTCCTCGCTCTGTCTCTCTCTCTCTCCCTCTCTGTCTGGTGAACTTTAGGTACTATATAGGAACTGTTTAGCACAGGGCTAAATCGCTGGCTTTTAAAGCAGACCAAGGCAGGCCAGCAGCACGGTTCAATTCCCGTACCAGCCTCCCCGAACAGGTGCCGGAATGTGGCGACTAGGGGCTTTTCACAGTAACTTCATTTGAAGCCTGCTTGTGACAATAAGCGACTTTCATTTCATTTCATAGCACAGTTCATAAAGACCTTCCCAGCCCCACTGGAATTTAAAGGTTAAAGGGGGATTTAATCGGGGTTGTCAGAATGAGGCGGTGCATGTCGATCAGGAGAGACATCTCACAGGAGGACCGGGGCTGCTAATCAGAAAGAAAAGAGGCAGAGGAGAGATCAGTCATCGTATGGTTAGAAACTGAGAGCAAGAAGTCAGTTAGCCTGTTGTGTCTGAGCTGGCTGTGTCGGAGTTACCTTTCAACATCTTTTGAAAGCCATGATTGAATCCATTGGGCTGTGCATTCCAGATCCTACCCACTCGCTGTGCGCTCGTGTATTTCCACCTGCCTCCGATGATCTTTTGTCAATGGCCTTAAACCCGTGTCCCGCTCGTTCTCGATCCTCCCCCCCAATGGGAACGGTTTCTCCCTCCTCCACTCTGCCCAGACCCCTCAGGAGTTTGAGCACCTCCGTCGAACCTCCTCCCAACCTTCTCATCGCCAAGGAGAACAGTCCCAACTCCTCCAATCTGTCTTCAGAACCACATCCCCGGGACTATCCTCGTGAATCTTTTCCGCGCCCTCGCCAACATCTTCACTTCCCTCCGAAAGTGCGGTGCCCACAACTGGCTGGATGGTTCCAGCTGCGGCTGAACCAACTTTTTGTCAAGGTTCACCATTACCTCTGGCTTTTGTACTCCATGCCTCAATTTCTAAGCCTCTGGATAATGTCTGCTTTAATAATTGATTTATTGATGTTTTTAGGTGTGAATTGAATGCATAGCTAAAGGGGGAATTAGTCAAAATGTCACGACTCCCGCGTCGAAGTGCCCACGCCGTCGTGAACACCGTCGAGATTCACGACGGCGCAAAACCCGACCGATTCAGGGCCCGATAATGGGCTCGGATCGGGGCTGCGTCATCTACACGCGCCAGGCCTCGGCAACGCCATGACACGGCCGGCGCCGCATAACTGGCATCACCCGCGCATGCGCGGTTGCCGTCCTCCCCGAGTCGGCCCCGCAAGAAGATGACGGACGGCTATTGCGGGGCCGCGGAATGAAGGACATTTGAGGTGCCCCCCGGTGCAGGATCCACCCCCCCCCCCGCCCCCGCAGGCCGCCCCCCCCCCAGCGTTCCCGCGCTGTTCCCGACGGCAGCGACCAGGTGTGGACGGCGCCGGGGGGAACCCGCCCTTTTGGCCTGGCCGCTCGGCCCGCCCGGGCCTGAGAATAGCGGGGGTGCCGGAGAACCGCCATTTTGGGTGTCTCCGCCAATTCTCCGGCCTGCGGCCCGCGGAACTCGACGGGGCCGTTCCCGCCGCTTGGGAGAATCTCGGGAGGGCGTCGGACCGGCGCCCCGGGAAATTTTGGCGGTCCAGGCGATTCTCCCAACCGGCGCGGGAGCGGAGAATCTCGCCCATTGTTTCAGATAATGAATTAACCATTGAACTCTAGTGCCTTGTGTGTAGAAACTTAGACATTATTTCAACGAATGTTTCACATAATGAATAGAAAATTGTCTTTCAGTGCATTCAGCAATAAGAATGTATCAACTACGTAGTTACAGCAAGGTCTATGGCCAGCAGTGGGGTGAGAAACCTATTCCCATGAGGATGTGTACGTAAACACTTAATTATTCCTGTGGAACCAGACAATTTTAAGTAATGGCCAATGTTTGATTAATAAAGCAGGGGCTGTTTAGCACAGGGCTAAAACGCTGGCTTTGAAAGCAGACCAAGGCAGGCCAGCAGCACGGTTCAATTCCCGTACCAGCCTCCCCGAACAGGCGCCGGAATGTGGCGACTCGGGGCTTTTCACAGTAACTTCATTTGAAGCCTACTTGTGACAATAAGCGATTTTCATTTTTTCATTTTCAATAAATCGTCCTCTATGTAACAGCCATCTATTTGAACAAATCAAGAGGTCTCAGCAGAGAATTAGAAACCAATGAGAGCACATGGGGGATTAGACCATAGATAAGGATTCCCTTAAAATAATACCTCATGGCCCTCCTGAGTTCCTGCCTCCCTGAACTCTTGAATCACCCTATTTGTTTATTTTAAAAGTGATTTCTTTATTCTTTCATGTTTTTTTGCCATGTATTTGACCAACTCATGTATTGTTTGTTTCTAAGTTTTGATTCAGTTCTTATGCAAGTGTATTAAAGTGAATAATCAGCAATAAAGTCGTATTTTCGAAACCTCCAATCAACCGGACAATCGCTCCTATTAGAAGATAAAATAACAAGTCTGTTGTGTGGCACTATGTCAAATGCCTTCTGAAAGTCCACATGCACCACATTAACATCATCACCCTCGTCAATCCTTTCTGTTACATCCTCAAAAAACTCCCAGTAAGTTAGTTAAACCTGTTTCTGCAACCTCCCCCCCCCCCCCCCCCCCCCCCCACCCCGGCCGCCCACCCCCTCTCCTGGTGTCTTTTGTAACTGGACCTTGTCCACTTGATTTTTGTCCTGGATTATCATTCCACCACCAAGGTTCAACTGAAGAAATTTTGTTTTCAAAGGCAGCAGGTTGTCGTGATTGGAAGGCGCCAGCGAGTGGGTGCCGGGGACAGACTCTCGAGGAATGTTCAAAAGACAATTGGGTCAAACTCGAAGGGGAAACGTTTGAAATGAAAATGAAAATCGCTTATTGTCACAAGTAGGCTTCAAATGAAGTTACTGTGAAAAGCCCCTAGTCGCCACATTCCGGCGCCTGTTCGGGGAGGCTGTTACGGGAATTGAACCGTGCTGCTGGCCTGCCTTGGTCTGCTTTCAAAGCCAGCGATTTAGTCCTGTGCATTTGTAGATACAAAGGACAAAGCAGTAATGGGGAAATAAGGCTGGTGGAAATTATTGCGTCCTTCTGGATGAAATGAGATCGTTCTCAGAGAGCCAGCTCACTCGCTCATTCTGATGTGATGTACTCATTTCATGGAGATGTTTTTGTCACTGTTTCATATCACAGGAGGGAGGGGGAGAAGGTTCTTTATTCTCTATACCCAACATGGCGATGAGGCACAGCCTGCTTTCTACATGGACAACAGCATGTCTGATACAGACATGTCTGATGTGTTGGGTGTTCTGGATCACATACAGGTCACCAACACTTGAAGTAGTGCAACACTATTTTATTGAATGATTAACTATTTAAACATACTTGAACTGTGGGTAAATACGATACCAGCTTTAACTAAAGACCTTTGCCTTGTCCTAACCAGTCGATGCACTCAGCACATGGTGAATGTCTGTCTTGCAGGCTGTGAGCTCTGTGCTCCTAGCGAGCTGCTACTCGAATGAGCGGGAACGCTGATGTCCCCTGTCTTTATAGTGCGTGTGCTCTCACTGGTGATTGGCTGCGGTGTTGTGTATGCTGATTGGTCCAACTGCATGTCCATCAGTGTGTGTCTGCACCATGATATACTGGGGTATATTATGACAATATCCTTCGAAATTCAACACAGCTCTGAAGTGGTGCAGTGGACAGGTAAACGGAAATATCTGAATCAGATCTCCATCTCCGATATTTCTGATTAAAGTCAATATAAAAAACAGCAGACAGAGAGAGAGAGAGAGAGGCAGAGGGAGACAGAGACACAGGGAGAGGCAGACAGATGAGGAAGACAACGAGAGAGAGAGAGAGAGATGCAGAGGAAGAGAGAGAAAGAGAGACAGAGAGAGAGAGACAGAGACAGAGAGACAGACAGACAGAGCGAGAGAGACCGAGACAGAGAGCAAGGCAGAGGGAGACAGAGAGAGACACAGGGAGAGGCAAGACAGATGCAGAGGAAGACAAAGAGAGAGAGATGCAGAGGAAGAGAGAGACAGAGACAGAGAGAGAGAGAGAGAGAGAGAGACAGAGTCAGAAACAGAGAGACAGAGATCGAGACAGGGAGAGAGACAGAAAGAGAGAGAGATGCAGAGGAGAGAGAGAGAGAGACAGAGATTGAGACAGACCGAGAGAGAAAGAGAGACAGAGAGAGAGAGAGACAGACCGAGAGAGAAAGAGAGATAGAGAGAGGGAGACAGAGAGAGAGAGAGACAGAGAGAGACAGAGACAGAGACAGAGACAGCGACAGCGAGAGAGAGAAAGAGACAGAGAGAGAGAGACACTCACAGATCCAGAGAGATAGAAACAAACAGAGAGTCAAAGCGAGACAGGGAAAAACAGACAGAGTTGAGAGACAGAGAGAGGGAGACCGAGAAAGAGAAGGGTCTGGGGACAGAGAGAGAGAGAGACAGAGACAGACAAGAACTACAGGCATACCCATGAAGCGATGATAACCTGCTCCCTCGCCGGTCATTCATGTGTTGAAGCTTATTGAATGAGGGACAATAAGGTGCCCAGCAGTTTAATGACCAGCGTTCTCAGTGACGCGCCCTTTAAAAGACATGAAATCTGGAAGAAAGCAATTTCTGCGTCCATGCCGCTGCATGAAGAAGATTGTAATAACGCCACACGCATGATGGAAGCCAGGGTCAGGACTTGCACTGCACACTGAAAAAGAACCAGGAGGAATGGAGGGAACTGGAGACTAGGTGGTTTGGAAAACACCACAATCTCGGAACCTGGAACACTGTGGGTGCATGACACCCACCAACTCAGATCAGTGGAGAAACAGACGAATTCCAGAGATAGTGCGAATAATGAGTGAGTATTGTTATTTAGCTTCACTTTCACAGTGTCGGTGTCAGCACCAATTTCCCATCGCTCACTCCCCCAGAAGAGCACTGAACCTCACGCAGTGTGCATCGGGGTCCATTACGCAGCTTATAGAATGCAGCATCGTAGGACTGGGGTCACGGAATGGGCCCGACCAGGTCAGCATTCCCGAACCGTGTGACTTTGCTCTGGACTCTCCCAACGGCTGAGCACACAGCATTCAACCCGCCATGGCCGTACCCTCTGCAAGATCCGTCCCATTCCTCCCACACCCCTCCTTCCTAAACTCGCCAACGATTCCCTTTTGAAAGCAAAGATTGAATCTGACAGGGGTGCACCATATCGGTAGGACTGGACGATCCCTCTGCTTCCACTGCCGCTCGAGGAAGAGCGTTCCAAAGTCACAAGGAAAGACTCACCACCCTCGAAGTGAAAACATTTCTCCTCATCTCGGTCTGGACGGAGAGATATCCCGGGCGGGATTCTCCGACCCCCCGCCGGGTCGGAGAATCCCCGGGGGCTGGCGTGAATCCCGCCCCCGCCGGTTGCCGAATTCTCCGGCACCGGATATTTGGCGGGAGTGGGAATCGCGCCCCGCTGATTGGGGGGCCCCCCCCCCCAGGCGATTCTCCGGCCCGCGATGGGCCGAAGTCCCGCTGCTGGAATGCCTGTCCCGCCGGCGTGGATTAAGCCACCTCTCTTACCGGCGGGACAAGGCGGCGCGGGTGGGCTCCGGGGTCCTGGGGGGGGGGGGGTGCGCGGGGCGATCAGGCCCCGGGGGGTGCCCCCACGGTGGCCTGGCCCGCGATCGGGGCCCACCGATCCGCGGGCGGGCCTGTGCCGTGGGGGCACTCTTTTCCTTCCGCCTTCGCCACGATCTCCACCATGGCGGAGGCGGAAGAGACTCCCTCCACTGCGCATGCGCGGGGATGCCGTCAGCGGCCGCTAACGCTCCCGCGCATGCGCCCCCTGGAGATGTCATTTCCGCGGCAGCTGGAGGGGCACCAAAGGCCTTTTCCGCCAGCAGGCGGGGCGGAAATCAGTCCGGCGCCGGCCTAGCCCCTCAAGGTGAGGGCTCGGCCCCTCAAGATGTGGAGAATTCCGCACCTTTGGGGGGGGGCGCGATGCCCGACTGATTCGTGCCGTTTTTTTTTTCATATATTTTATTGAAATTTTTTTCCAAACAACAATTTTTCCCTCTTACAAAGCAAACGAAACAATAACAAAACAGAAATTTTTAACAATACACAAGTAACAAAACCCCTTTGTCTATTGACCTGAACTAAACTAAACCCTCCCCCCCCCTGGGTTGCTGCTGCTGGTCATCCGTCTTCCCTCTAACGTTCCCCTAGGTAGTCGAGAAATGGCTGCCACCGCCTGGTGAACCCTTGAGCCGATCCTCTCAGGGCAAACTTTATCTGCTCCAGTTTAATGAACCCCGCCATATCGTTTACCCAGGCCTCCAGTCCGGGGGGCTTCGCCTCCTTCCACATGAGTAGGATCCTGCGCCGGGCTACTAGGGACGCAAAGGCCACAACGTCGGCCTCTTTCGCCTCCTGCACTCCCGGCTCTTCCGCAACTCCAAATAGAGCTAGCCCCCAGCCTGGTTTGACCCGGGCCTTCACCACCCGCGAAATCACTCCCGTCACACCTTCCAATACCCTTCCAGTGCCGGGCACGCCCAAAACATATGTGCATGGTATGCCGGGCTCCCGCCACACCTCCCACATTGGTCCTCCACTCCAAAGAACCTGCTCAATCTTCCTCCCGTTATGTGTGCTCTATGTAGCACCTTAAATTGAATCAGGCTAAGCCTGGCGCATGAGGAAGAGGAATTTACCCTGCTGAGGGCATCAGCCCACATACCCTCCTCTATCTCCTCCCCTAGTTCTTCTTCCCACTTTCCTTTTAGTTCACCCACCGACTCCTCCCCCTCTTCCCTCATCTCTCTATAAATCTCTGACACCTTGCCCTCTCCGACCCACACCCCTGAAAGCACCCTGTCCTGTATCCCCTGTGTCGGGAGCCGCGGAAATTCCCTCACCTGTTGTCTAGTAAACGCCCTCACCTGCATATATCGCAGGAAATTTCCCCAGGGCAACTTATACTTTTCCTCCAGTGCTCCCAAGCTCGCAAAAGTCCCATCTATAAATAAATCTCCCACCCTCCTAATTCCCAACTGGTACCAGCTCTGAAATCCTCCATCCATTCTTCCTGGGGCGAACCTATGTTTGTTCCTGATTGGGGACCCCACCAGGGCTCCCCGCACCCCTCTCTGTCGCCTCCACTGTCCCCATATGTTCAGTGTTGCCGCCACCACCGGGTTCGTGGTAAACTTTTTAGGTGAGATCGGTAGCGGCGCCGTCACCAGCGCCTCTAAACTCGTCCCTTTACAGGACTTTCTCTCCAGTCTTTTCCACGCCGCTCCCTCACCCTCCATCATCCATCTACGTATCATTGCCACATTGGCGGCCCAATAGTAATCGCCCAAGTTCGGTCGTGCCAGTCCTCCTCTGTCCCTACTACGCTGAAGGAACCCCCTCCTTACTCTCGGAACTTTCCCTGCCCACACGAAGCTCGTGATGCTCCTGTCTATTTTATTAAAAAAGGTCTTGGTGATTAGTATAGGGAGACATTGAAATACAAATAAAAACCTCGGGAGGACCATCATCTTAATTGCTTGCACCCTGTCCGCCAGCGATAGAGGCTGCATGTCCCACCTCTTGAAGTCCTCCTCCATTTGTTCTACCAGCCGTGTCAAATTAAGTCTGTGCAAGGTTCCCCAGCTCCTAGCAATCTGAATCCCCAGGTATCGGAAGTTTCTTTCCACTTTCCTTAGCGGTAAGCCTTCTATCTCTCTACTCTGGTCCCCTGGGTGTATCACAAATAATTCACTCTTCCCCATGTTTAGCCTATACCCCGAAAATTCCCCGAACCTCCTCAAGATTCGCATAACCTCTATCATCCCCCCCGCTGGGTCCGACACGTATAACAATAGGTCATCCGCGTATAACGAGACTCGGTGTTCTTCTCCCCCTCTAGTCACCCCTCTCCATTTCCTGGAGTCTTTCAACGCCATGGCCAGAGGTTCAATTGCCAACGCGAACAACAATGGAGACAGCGGGCATCCCTGTCTTGTTCCCCTATATAATCGGAAATACTCCGATCTATGTCGACCTGTAACTACGCTTGCCATTGGAGCCCCATAAAGTAGTCTAACCCAGCTAATAAACCCGTTCCCAAACCCAAACCTCCTTAACACTTCCCATAAATACTCCCACTCCACCCTATCAAATGCCTTCTCTGCGTCCATTGCCGCCACTATCTCTGCCTCCCCCTCCACTGAGGGCATCATTATCACCCCTAATAGCCGTCGCACGTTAACATTCAGTTGTCTCCCTTTTACGAACCCTGTCTGGTCTTCGTGCACCACCCCCGGGACACAGTCCTCTATCCTCGATGCCAGTACCTTTGCCAGCAATTTGGCGTCCACGTTCAATAGTGAAATAGGTCTATAGGACCCGCACTGCAACGGATCTTTGTCCCTCTTCAAAATTAGCGATATCGCCGCCTCCGACATCGTCGGGGGTAGAGTCCCCCCTTCCCTGGCCTCATTGAACGTCCTCGCCATCAACGGGGCCAACAAGTCCACATATTTTCTGTAGAATTCCACCGGGACCCGTCTGGCCCCGGGGCCTTCCCTGCTTGCATGCTTCCCAGTCCCTTAATAACCTCGTCCACCTCAATCGTCGCCCCCAGGCCTGCCACCACCTGCTCCTCCACTTTCGGGAACCTCAATTGGTCCAGGAACTGCCGCATCCCCTCCTCTCCCTCTGGGGGTTGAGACCTATACAGTTCCTCATAGAAGGTCTTGAACACCTCATTTATCTTTCCTGCCCTTCGCACCGTGTCTCCCCTTTCGTCTCTAATTCCTCCTATCTCCCTCGCTGCTGCCCTCTTTCGCAATTGATGCGCCAACAGGCGACTAGCCTTTTCCCCATATTCATACCTCCTCCCCTGTGCCTTCCTCCACAGTACCTCCGCCTTTCTGGTGGTCAGAAGGTCAAACGCCGTCTGGAGTCGTCTCCTCTCCCTGTACAATTCCTCCTCCGGGGTCTCTGCAAATTCCCTGTCCACCCTTAAAATCTCCCCCAGTAATCTTTCCCTTTCCTTGGCCTCTGTTTTCCTTTTGTGGGCCCCAATACAGATCAGCTCTCCTCTGACCACCGCTTTTAATGCTTCCCAGACCACTCCCACAGGGACCTCGCCGTCGTCATTGACCTCCAGGTATCTCTCAATACACCCCCGCACTCTTGCACACACTCCCTCATCCGCCATCAGTCCATCATCTAATCGCCAGAGTGTTCTCTGCTCCCTGTCCTCTCCTACTTCCAGGTCCACCCAATGTGGGGCATGATCCGAAACCGCTATGGCTGAGTACTCAGCTTCTTCCACCCTAGAGATCAACGACCTTCCCAACACAAAAAAATCTATCTGGGAGTACACTTTATGGACATGGGAGAAGAAGGAAAACTCCCTAGCCCTAGGTCTAAGAAATCGCCATGGATCCACTCCCCCCATTTGGTCCATAAACCCCTTAAGTACCTTGGCCGCTGCCGGCCTTCTTCCGGTCCTTGAGCTGGATCTATCTAGCCCCGGGTCCAGCACCGTATTAAAGTCCCCTCCTAAAATCAAGTTTCCTGCCTCCAGGTCCGGAATACGCCCCAGCATCCGTCTCATGAATCCCGCATCGTCCCAATTTGGAGCATACACATTAACCAACACGACCTCCATTCCCTCCAGCCTGCCACTCACCATTACATATCTACCTCCGCTCTCTGCTACGATGTTCTTTGCTTCAAATGCTACCCGTTTCCCCACCAAAATGGCCACCCCTCTGTTCTTTGCGTCCAGTCCTGAGTGGAACACCTGTCCCACCCATCCTTTCCTTAGCCTAACTTGGTCCGCCACCTTTAGGTGCGTCTCTTGGAGCATAACCACGTCTGCCCTTAGTCCTTTCAAATGCGCGAGCACTCGGGCCCTTTTTATCAGTCCGTTCAGGCCTCTCACGTTCCACGTGATCAGCCTCACAGGGGGGCTACCTGCCCCCCACCCGTGTCGACTAGCCATCACCTTCTCTAGGCCAGTCCCATATCCCGCCTCCGCGCTCCCGCTCGCACCCCCAGCGTCGCACACCATCCCCGCTCACCCACTCTATAGCCATTTCCTTTTGGATTTCCGCAGCAGCAACCCAGTTGTCCCCCTCCCCCCCCTCCCCCCCCGCTAGATCCCTATCTAGCTTGATTGCTCCCCCCATATCACTTCCGTAAGTCAGCTGACTTCAACTGACCCCGGCTACTCCTGCTCACTCCTCAACCCCCCCCGGTGTGAGGGAACTCCCATCCGCCTTGCGCCTGTTTTCCCGCCTTATTCTTTCCGGCGCGGGAACATCCCTTTACCTGACCCGCCTCTTATGGCGCAGCTCCCTTTCCCCTCCCCCCCTCCTTCCCCATTCTCCAACTATGTCCCGTCTTTCCCCCCTCACCGGCGCCCACATTTCCCCAGTGCCCCCCCCCCCTTCCCTGTTTACTTCTCAATTAACTTCCACTGTAACATTAACAATAACATTTCCTGCAGTATCAGTCCCTCAGTTCCGGTCCAGTTTCTCTTCATTGATGAAGGACCATGCTTCCTCCGCCGTCTCGAAATAATAGTGTCTCTCCTGATACGTGACCCATAGTCTTGCCGGCTGCAACATCCCAAACTTCACCTTCCTTTTGTGCAAAACCTCTTTGGCTCGGTTGAAGCTCGCCCTCCTTCTCGCCACCTCCGCACTCCAATCCTGGTATATCCGTACCACCGCATTCTCCCATCTGCTACTCCGCACCTTTTTAGCCCATCTCAGGACCTCTTCTCTGACCTTAAGGCGGTAAAATCGCACGATTATCGCCCTCGGTGGTTCTCTCGCTTTTGGTCTTCTCGCCGGAATCCGATTTGCCCACTCCACCTCCATGGGGCCCGCAGGGGCCTCGGCACCCATCAGTGAGCTCAGCATCTTACTTGCGTACGCTCCACAGTCCACTCCTTCCACACCCTCAGGGAGACCTAGTATCCGAAGGTTCTTCCTTCGCGCTCCGTTTTCTAGGGCTTCGATCCTTTCAGTACACTTTTTATGAAGTGCCTCGTGCGTCTGAGTCTTAACCGCCAGGCCCAGGATCTCGTCCTCAATACCTGTCACCTTCTGCTCCACCACGCGGAGCTCAGTCTCCTGGGTCTTTAGTGTCTCCTTGAGCCCCTCAATTGCCTGTAGCATCGGGGTCAGCACCTCCCTCTTCAGCAGCTCCACGCACCGTCTCACGATCTCATCCTGCTCAGGCCCCCATGTCGCCTGCGCTTTCTCCGCCACCATCTTGTACTTCTCTCTTTCTGACCCTTTGGTCGACGATTCCTCGCGCTGCAGCCGCCGCCGCCGGTTTTTTCCTCCTTCGTTTGGGGGGGACTCCCTTCTCACACACCCCACACCGGGTTGCGTCGTCGAAAAATTCCCCGTTGGGGCTCTTAAAAGAGCCCGAAGGTCCGTCGGAGCTGGAGCCGCCGAAGCGTGCGGCTAGCTCGGCATCACCGCAACCGGAAGTCCCTTCAGTGGCCTTGATGAGGTCTTTTCACAGTTGTTCCCTCTGCTGCTCGAGTTCACTTTTGATAAAGGCCCTCGGGTCAGCTTGCAGCTTTAAGCTTGCCCTTCCCCCGCCTGCATGCTGGAAGAGGCCCTGTTTATCCTGCAGTTGCAGCCAAATCTTTTACTGTTTCTGCCGTGTCTGGCAACCCAGAGACATACCCTTCCTGGGGGACACTGTCGGGGGAATATTGCAGCCTTCTTCCCACACCGGGAAATGCCAAACTAATGCCGTGGGGGCCCTGTAAAAGAGCCCAAAAGTCCGTTCCAAGCAGGAGCTGCCGAATATGCGACCTAGCTCTGCATAGCCGCACCCGGAAGTCCGATTCGTGCCGTTTTTGGCGCCGGTCGGCAGACATCGCGCCGATTGGGGAGAATTCCGCCCCCTATCTTTAAACAGTGATCCCAGGTTCTAGATTCTCCGTCAAGAGGAAACATCCTCCCCACACCCACCCTGTCAACACCCCTCAGGATCTTGGATGCTTCAATCAAGTCGCCTCCCACTCTTCTAAACTCCAGTGGATACAAACCCAACCTCGCCAATCTTTCCTCTTAAGACAACCCTCCCATTCCTGGTATTAGTCCAGTCAATCTTCTCAGGACTGTTCCTAATACATTTACATCTTTCCTTAAACACAGAGACCAGTACTTGTAAGGACCCTTCCTGTTGACTACCTGATTTCCCATTTCTTGTACTTTGTGGTTATCATTTTTGATCCATGGATATTTAATGGACATAAACCTTTAAGTTGAGCAGAGGAAGTTGCAGAATAGCACACCGTGCTATTGGAAATTTAGAACAGAAAAACCCAGACTTTATGGCACCTAAGAGATTGGAGGGATTCAGTTTGATTGGTTGGTTGTTGGCCAAAGGCCATATTCTACCCGGCGACATGCGGTCATTGGGTCCCCCCCATGCGGGATGGTTTTCAGGTGGCCCAGGAAAGGACAGTCAGGTCCTGGACGCGGAGAGGAGAGACTCTGAGCTCCTGTCTCTCTCTTTCCCCTGAAATGCCGCTAACCTGCTGATTTCTGAACCGAGGAGAGAGGTTTTGAGGCCTTGATGAATCTCAAGAGAAAACCATTGCAAAAAAACCTCGAACTGAAGATGTAGACCGACTAAAGCTGTACTGGAGGACAGCCCCATCTGAAACAAAGACTTGAATCATTTTACTATTCGTTATTTTATCTTTAGATCCCTTTCCCCTCTGTATTGTGTGTGTATATATATATATATATATATGTGTGTGGGGTGAGCTGAAGAGCAGGGGTTAGGGATCTGATAATAATTAACCAGTTGTATTTGCTGGATGTTTACTTACAGTTACTGTTATGAATGAAAACTAGTTGTGTTTAAATTTACAAACCTAGTAGCTGGTTAATGGGCAGCGGCAGGGCAAACCCGTCAGGGATTTTCTGACAATTATTGGTTAATTCACTTCTGTTGCAACTCCGGTTCAAGGGTTCTGGGATTGCCCACACACTCGCCCAGGGGGTCGAAACGCTGTCCACAACACTCCAGATGTGGTCTCACCACTGTCCTGTACAATGGAAGCAGAACCTCCCGACTTTTACAATCAATTCCCCCTCACAATAAACAATAACATTTTATGAATGTTCCTAATTACTTGCTGTGCCTGTATTAGCCTTTTGTGATTCATACACTCGGACTCCCAGATCCCTCTGCACCTCAGAGCTCAGCAATCTCTCACCGTTTAGATAATGAGCTTCTTTTTTATTCTTCTTGACAAAATGGACATTTTCACAATTTCCCATTATCCTCCATTTGCCACACTTGTGCCCACTCGCTTAACCTCTCGATGTCCCTTTGCAGCCCCCTTACGTCCTCTTCACAATTTACTTTCCTATCTTTGTGTCGTCGGTAAATTGAGCAACCGTACGTTCAGTCCCGTCATCCAAATCATTTCTATAAATTGTAAAGAGTTGAGGCCCCAGCTCTGATTCCTGTGACACACCAATCAGCACAACCTGCCAACCAGAAAAACACCCATTTATACCTACTCTCTGTCTCCTGTGAGCTAACCAATCTTCAATCCATGGCAATATGTCACCCACTACATCAGGAGCTGTTATTTTCCACAGTAATCTTTAATTCAGGATATCTTTCACCTTCTTTAGCCCTCCTTCACCCCCTCTCACCCCCTCTCTCACACACTCTCACACACTCTCACACACTCTCACACACTCTCACACACTCTCACACACTCTCACACACTCTCACACACTCTCACACCCACTCTCACACCCACTCTCACACCCACTCTCACACCCACTCTCACCCTCTCTCACCCACTCTCACCCACTCTCACATCCACTCTCACCCTCTCTCACCCACTCTCTCACACTCTCTCACACTCTCTCACACTCTCTCACACTCTCTCACACTCTCTCACACTCTCTCACACTCTCTCACACTCTCTCACACTCTCTCACACTCTCACACCCACTCTCACACCCACTCTCACCCTCTCTCACCCACTCTCACCCACTCTCACCCACTCTCACCCTCTCTCACCCACTCTCACCCTCTCTCACCCACTCTCACCCACTCTCTCACATCCTCTCTCACCCCCTCTCACCCTCTCTCACCCACTCTCACCCACACTCTCTCACACTCTCTCACATTCTCTCACACTCTCACACCCACTCTCACATCCACTCTCACCCTCTCTCACCCACTCTCTCACACTCTCTCACACTCTCTCACACTCTCTCACACTCTCTCACACTCTCTCACACTCTCTCACACTCTCTCACACTCTCTCACACTCTCACACCCACTCTCACACCCACTCTCGCCCACTCTCACCCACTCTCACCCACTCTCACATCCACTCTCACCCACTCTCTCACACTCTCTCACACTCTCTCACACTCTCTCACACTCTCTCACCCACTCTCTCACCCACTCTCTCACACTCTCTCACACTCTCTCACACTCTCTCACACTCTCTCACACTCTCTCACACTCTCTCACACACTCTCACCCTCTTTCACTTTCCTCCACCCTTTTTCATCCTCCTGTACCCGTTTTCATTTTCCATCTCCCTCCGTCTCCCTCCTTCGCCCTCCTTCACCCTCCGCCTCCCTCCGCCTCCCTCCTTCGCCCTCCGTCTCCCTCCTTCGCCCTCCGCCTCCCTCCTTCGCCCTCCGCCTCCCTCCTTCGCCCTCCGCCTCCCTCCTTCGCCCTCCTTCACCCTCCGCCTCCCTCCTTCGCCCTCCGCCTCCCTCCTTCGCCCTCCGTCTCCCTCCTTCGCCCTCCGTCTCCCTCCTTCGCCCTCCGTCTCCCTCCTTCGCCCTCCGCCTCCCTCCTTCGCCCTCCGCCTCCCTCCTTCGCCCTCCGCCTCCCTCCTTCGCCCTCCTTCACCCTCCGCCTCCCTCCTTCGCCCTCCGTCTCCCTCCTTCGCCCTCCGTCTCCCTCCTTCGCCCTCCCTCCTTCGCCCTCCGCCTCCCTCCGTCTCCCTCCTTCGCCCTCTCACCCTCTCTCACCCACTCTCACCCACACTCTCTCACACTCTCTCACACTCTCTCACATTCTCTCACACTCTCACACCCACTCTCACCCACTCTCACATCCACTCTCACCCTCTCTCACCCACTCTCTCACACTCTCTCACACTCTCTCACACTCTCTCACACTCTCTCACACTCTCTCACACTCTCTCACACTCTCTCACACTCTCTCACACTCTCTCACACTCTCTCACACTCTCTCACACTCTCACACCCACTCTCACACCCACTCTCGCCCACTCTCACCCACTCTCACATCCACTCTCACCCACTCTCTCACACTCTCTCACACTCTCTCACACTCTCTCACCCACTCTCTCACCCACTCTCTCACACTCTCTCACACTCTCTCACACTCTCTCACACTCTCTCACACTCTCTCACACTCTCTCACACTCTCTCACACTCTCTCACACTCTCTCACACTCTCACCCACTCTCACCCTCTTTCACTTTCCTCCACCCTTTTTCATCCTCCTGTACCCGTTTTCATTTTCCATCTCCCTCCGTCTCCCTCCTTCGCCCTCCTTCACCCTCCGCCTCCCTCCGCCTCCCTCCTTCGCCCTCCGTCTCCCTCCTTCGCCCTCCGCCTCCCTCCTTCGCCCTCCGCCTCCCTCCTTCGCCCTCCGCCTCCCTCCTTCGCCCTCCGCCTCCCTCCTTCGCCCTCCTTCACCCTCCGCCTCCCTCCTTCGCCCTCCGCCTCCCTCCTTCGCCCTCCGTCTCCCTCCTTCGCCCTCCGTCTCCCTCCTTCGCCCTCCGTCTCCCTCCTTCGCCCTCCGCCTCCCTCCTTCGCCCTCCGCCTCCCTCCTTCGCCCTCCTTCGCCCTCCGTCTCCCTCCTTCGCCCTCCGTCTCCCTCCTTCGCCCTCCCTCCTTCGCCCTCCGCCTCCCTCCGTCTCCCTCCTTCGCCCTCCGCCTCCCTCCTTCGCCCTCCGTCTCCCTCCTTCGCCCTCCGTCTCCCTCCTTCGCCCTCCGTCTCCCTCCGTCTCCCTCCTTCGCCCTCCGCCTCCCTCCTTCGCCCTCCGTCTCCCTCCGTCTCCCTCCTTTGCCCTCCGTCTCCCTCCTTTGCCCTCCGTCTCCCTCCTTCGCCCTCCGTCTCCCTCCTTCGCCCTCCGTCGTCCTCCGTCTCCCTCCGTCTCCCTCCGTCGCCCTCCGTCGCCCTCCGTCGCCCTCCGTCTCCCTCCTTCGCCCTCCGTCTCCCTCCTTCGCCCTCCGTCGCCCTCCGTCTCCCTCCTTCGCCCTCCGTCGTCCTCCGTCTCCCTCCGTCTCCCTCCTTCGCCCTCCGTCTCACTCCTTCGCCCTCCGTCGCCCTCCGTCGCCCTCCGTCGCCCTCCTTCGCCCTCCGTCGCCCTCCTTCGCCCTCCGTCTCACTCCTTCGCCCTCCGTCGCCCTCCGTCGCCCTCCGTCGCCCTCCTTCGCCCTCCGTCGCCCTCCGTCTCCCTCCTTCGCCCTCCGTCGCCCTCCGTCGTCCTCCGTCTCCCTCCGTCTCCCTCCTTCGCCCTCCGTCTCCCTCCTTCGCCCTCCGTCTCCCTCCTTCGCCCTCCGTCGCCCTCCGTCTCCCTCCTTCGCCCTCCGTCGCCCTCCGTCGTCCTCCGTCTCCCTCCGTCTCCCTCCTTCGCCCTCCGTCTCACTCCTTCGCCCTCCGCCGCCCTCCGTCTCCCTCCGTCTCCTTTCCGTCTCCCTCCGTCTCCCTCCGTCTCCCTCCGTCGCCCTCCTTCGCCCTCCGTCTCCCTCCGTCGCCCTCCGTCTCCCTCCGTCGCCCTCCGTCTCCCTCCGTCTCCCTCCTTCGCCCTCCGTCTCCCTCCGTCTCCCTCCGTCTCCCTCCGTCTCCCTCCTTCGCCCTCCGTCTCCCTCCGTCTCCCTCCTTCGCCCTCCGTCTCCCTCCTTCGCCCTCCGTCTCCCTCCTTCGCCCTCCGTCTCCCTCCGTCTCCCTCCTTCGCCCTCCGCCTCCCTCCTTCGCCCTCCGTCGCCCTCCTTCGCCCTCCGCCTCCCTCCTTCGCCCTCCGCCTCCCTCCTTCGCCCTCCGTCTCCCTCCGTCTCCCTCCGTCTCCCTCCTTTGCCCTCCGTCTCCCTCCGTCTCCCTCCTTCGCCCTCCGTCTCCCTCCGTCTCCCTCCTTTGCCCTCCGTCTCCCTCCTTCGCCCTCCTTCGCCCTCCGTCGTCCTCAGTCTCCCTCCGTCTCCCTCCTTCGCCCTCCGTCTCCCTCCGTCTCCCTCCTTCACCCTCCTTCGCCCTCCGTCTCCCTCCTTCGCCCTCCGTCTCCCTCCGTCTCCCTCCTTCGCCCTCCGTCTCCCTCCGTCTCCCTCCTTCGCCCTCCTTCACCCTCCGCCTCCCTCCTTCGCCCTCCGTCTCCCTCCTTCGCCCTCCGCCTCCCTCCTTCGCCCTCCGCCTCCCTCCGTCTCCCTCCTTCGCCCTCCGCCTCCCTCCTTCGCCCTCCGTCTCCCTCCTTCGCCCTCCGTCTCCCTCCTTCGCCCTCCGTCTCCCTCCGTCTCCCTCCTTCGCCCTCCGCCTCCCTCCATCGCCCTCCGTCGCCCTCCTTCTCCCTCCGTCTCCCTCCGTCTCCCTCCTTTGCCCTCCGTCGCCCTCCTTCGCCCTCCGTCTCCCTCCTTTGCCCTCCGTCTCCCTCCTTCGCCCTCCGTCTCCCTCCGTCTCCCTCCTTCGCCCTCCTTCGCCCTCCGTCTCCCTCCTTCGCCCTCCGTCGTCCTCCGTCTCCCTCCGTCTCCCTCCTTCGCCCTCCGCCTCCCTCCTTCGCCCTCCGTCTCCCTCCTTCGCCCTCCGTCTCCCTCCTTCGCCCTCCGTCTCCCTCCGTCTCCCTCCTTCGCCCTCCGCCTCCCTCCTTCGCCCTCCGTCTCCCTCCGTCTCCCTCCTTTGCCCTCCGTCTCCCTCCTTTGCCCTCCGTCTCCCTCCTTCGCCCTCCGTCTCCCTCCTTCGCCCTCCGTCGTCCTCCGTCTCCCTCCGTCGCCCTCCGTCTCCCTCCTTCGCCCTCCGTCTCCCTCCTTCGCCCTCCGTCTCCCTCCGTCTCCCTCCGTCTCCCTCCGTCGCCCTCCGTCTCCCTCCGTCTCCCTCCTTCGCCCTCCTTCGCCCTCCGTCTCCCTCCTTCGCCCTCCGTCTCCCTCCGTCGCCCTCCGTCTCCCTCCGTCTCCCTCCGTCTCCCTCCGTCGCCCTCCGTCTCCCTCCGTCTCCCTCCTTCGCCCTCCTTCGCCCTCCGTCTCCCTCCGACTCCCTCCGTCTCCCTCCGTCTCCCTCCGTCGCCCTCCGTCTCCCTCCTTCGCCCTCCGTCTCCCTCCTTCGCCCTCCGTCTCCCTCCGTCTCCCTCCGTCTCCCTCCTTCGCCCTCCGTCTCCCTCCAGCGCCCTCCGTCTCCCTCCTTCGCCCTCCGTCTCCCTCCGTCTCCCTCCGTCTCCCTCCGTCTCCCTCCGTCTCCCTCCGTCGCCCTCCGTCTCCCTCCGTCTCCCTCCGTCTCCCTCCGTCGCCCTCCGTCGCCCTCCGTCTCCCTCCGTCTCCCTCCGTCTCCCTCCTTCGCCCTCCGTCTCCCTCCGTCGCCCTCCGTCTCCCTCCGTCTCCCTCCGTCTCCCTCCGTCTCCCTCCGTCTCCCTCCGTCGCCCTCCGTCTCCCTCCTTCGCCCTCCTTCGCCCTCCGTCTCCCTCCGTCTCCCTCCGTCGCCCTCCGTCTCCCTCCTTCGCCCTCCGTCTCCCTCCGTCTCCCTCCGTCGCCCTCCGTCGCCCTCCGTCTCCCTCCTTCGCCCTCCGTCTCCCTCCTTCGCCCTCCGTCTCCCTCCGTCTCCCTCCTTCGCCCTCCGTCTCCCTCCGTCTCCCTCCTTCGCCCTCCGTCTCCCTCCAGCGCCCTCCGTCTCCCTCCTTCGCCCTCCGTCTCCCTCCTTCGCCCTCCGCCTCCCTCCTTCGCCCTCCTTCACCCTCCGCCTCCCTCCTTCTCCCTCCGCCTCCCTCCTTCGCCCTCCGTCTCCCTCCTTCGCCCTCCGTCTCCCTCCTTCGCCCTCCGTCTCCCTCCGTCTCCCTCCTTCGCCCTCCGCCTCCCTCCTTCGCCCTCCGCCTCCCTCCTTCGCCCTCCGTCGCCCTCCGTCTCCCTCCGTCGTCCTCCGTCGCCCTCCGTCTCCCTCCTTCGCCCTCCGTCGCCCTCCGTCGTCCTCCGTCTCCCTCCGTCTCCCTCCTTCGCCCTCCGTCTCACTCCTTCGCCCTCCGTCTCCCTCCTTCGCCCTCCGTCGCCCTCCGTCTCCCTCCTTCGCCCTCCGTCGCCCTCCGTCGTCCTCCGTCTCCCTCCGTCTCCCTCCGTCTCCCTCCTTCGCCCTCCGTCTCCCTCCTTCGCCCTCCGTCTCCCTCCGTCTCCTTTCCGTCTCCCTCCGTCTCCCTCCGTCTCCCTCCGTCTCCCTCCTTCGCCCTCCGTCTCCCTCCGTCTCCCTCCGTCTCCCTCCGTCTCCCTCCTTCGCCCTCCGTCTCCCTCCTTCGCCCTCCGTCGTCCTCCGTCTCCCTCCTTCGCCCTCCGTCGCCCTCCATCTCCCTCCTTCGCCCTCCGTCTCCCTCCGTCTCCCTCCGTCGCCCTCCGTCTCCCTCCGTCGCCCTCCGTCGCCCTCCGTCTCCCTCCGTCTCCCTCCGTCTCCCTCCGTCTCCCTCCTTCGCCCTCCTTCGCCCTCCGTCTCCCTCCTTCGCCCTCCGTCTCCCTCCTTCGCCCTCCTTCGCCCTCCTTCGCCCTCCGTCTCCCTCCGTCTCCCTCCGTCTCCCTCCGTCGCCCTCCTTCGCCCTCCGTCTCCCTCCGTCTCCCTCCGTCTCCCTCCGTCTCCCTCCGTCTCCCTCCGTCTCCCTCCGTCTCCCTCCTTCGCCCTCCGTCTCCCTCCTTCGCCCTCCGTCTCCCTCCTTCGCCCTCCGTCTCCCTCCTTCGCCCTCCGTCTCCCTCCGTCGCCCTCCTTCGCCCTCCTCCGCCCTCCACTGGTGCAGTGGATACACAAACGGAAATATCTTACTCTGATCTCCATCTCAGATATTTCTGAATCAAGTCAGTATGGAAAACAGCAGAGAGAAAGAGCGGGAGAGGAATTCAGTGAGGAATACATCGCTGTTCGGATGCCCTTACACCACCTCAAGACATCCCGTAAAGCGCTGTTGAAGTCTGGGAAGTGCTGTGCCTGAGGAAACCTGGCAGCCAATGAGTGCTCAGCAAGATCCCACAGAGAGCTATTAAAATCAATAGCCATTGGCCAAGGACACAGACACGTCTTTGCATCATGTCCTGGAACCAGTGACATCCCCCCGTGGGGGGGGGGGGGGGGGGGGGTCTCAGGTTAACGTCTAAGTGAGAAGGCAGTGGGTGTGACAGTGCAGCGCTCCCTGGTGGGGATTGCTGCTCATGTCTTTGGAGAGAGACACATTTCCTTTGGCCTGAGCAGACAGAGTCTGATCACAGAGCCATTCGGCCCATCGAGTCTGCGCCGGCTCTTTGAACTGAAACACTTTGGTGTTATTGGTGGTTTCGGCACAGATGTGCGCCCTCTTGTCGATTGCGCCCCCCCCCCCCCCCTCACTGGCTCACTCCGTCTGTCCTCCAACAGAGTGCCAGGAATTGGAGATCGGGAACCAAGCCAGGGCAAAGGGGGGAATGTATCCTGAAAATTCAGGCCAGGAAACACTTCTTCGCAGAGAGCAGAAGGTGCTGGAACGCAATCCCTCAGGAAGCTGTCAGACGGGTAGATTCATGGTCAGGCAGTCAGGACCCAGGAGGCAGGTTAGCCACAATCGAAGTGACTGGTGGGGCAGGCTCGAGGGGCTGAATGGCCTCCTTCTGTTTCCTGAGGTCCTCGTCCCAGCCCCAACGCTGGCCTTTGGCACCACCTAGTGGACAGCAGCTCCCACTCCAGTGGCAGCCGGAGGAGTCCTCAGCTGCAAGAACTCTATCTCCCGCCTGCTCTGGCAGGGCATTCGGAACAGTGGGCATTGCGGGGGCGTGTGGGGAGAGGACGGTGGCGGGGGGCGGGCTAGAGGGGCTGAATGGCTTGCTGCTGTTCCTTGTCTGCTCTTCCACACCTCTCCACGTGTGCATATGTGCGCACACGTGTCTGTGCACGTATACATGTGTGTGTTGTCCATGTGTGCGTGGGGTCGGTCAGCTGAGTTGGCTGGGCGGCTGCTCCGTGATGCGGAGCGAGGTGACCAGCCCGGGTTCTCCACCGCGCCCCCCCCCCCGCGGTAACCCTCGGGTTAAAGCACCTCCAAGAGCAGAGTCCGCCTGTGAGCTGACATTCGGTTTGCCGTCCAGAGATAAAACACTTGTGTCAGCTCACCCGCACCCCCCCCAGCGGCAAATAAATAGAGCCAGTGATCGTCGTGACAACTAAACCGCGGCGAGCCAAGGGGCATTCCTCGCTCCTTGCACTCTCGGAGATAATGCCATCGCGACTGTGGGCATTCAGCACACCCTCGCTGCGGAAGAGTCCATGCATTCGGATTGGATTGGATTTGTTTATTGTCACGTGTACCGAGGTACAGTGAAAAGTATTTTACTGCGAGCAGCTCAACAGATCATAAAGTACATGGGAAGAAAAGGGAATAAAAGGAAATACATAATAGGGCATTTGCAAGAAACTCTGATCATTTCGTAATCTACAGTAGAACCCGGAGCCTGGCAACCTCCCCACTTCAAAACCACAATCCTGCCCAGAGGCTACTAATTCTCATTTCACGCCTCGCTCAAGATTCCTTCCCATGGCAACGTCGAACCCAAGTATGGTGAGATATAACTGTACATAGTTACACCAATCTATATATCTGTATAGAACAGTTTATAGTTACACCAATCTATATATCTGTATAGAACAGTACATAGTTACACCAATGTATATATCTGTATAGAACAGTTTATAGTTACACCAATGTATATATCTGTATAGAACAGTACATAGTTACACCAATGTATATATCTGTATAGAACAGTTTATAGTTACACCAATGTATATATCTGTATAGAACAGTACATAGTTACACCAATGTATATATCTGTATAGAACAGTTTATAGTTACACCAATGTATATATCTGTATAGAACAGTACATAGTTACACCAATGTATATATCTGTATAGAACAGTTTATAGTTACACCAATGTATATATCTGTATATAACTGTACCAGTGTATATTGCAAATGATTAGCACATGTAGTGACAGTCATGACCTCCCGCCAGTAGGTGGAACCAGACACCCACAAACATATATATATATACCGGGGGGGCAGACGAGACGGGGACTGGGTAGCAGGATACAGACAATGCATCTCACCCCAGCATGGCATGGTTACCTTTCTGCATGTGAAGAATCATCACTGATTACAGCCACACCCTCATGCTCTCCGCATGCCTTCACAATCAGGGGAGCCATGGAACACAACATCCACCATGTTCGCGTGGAAACACAGACCACAAATGATTCCCTGGAATCCAACAGGGACCTTCAAGCTGAGGCAGATAGGTGGTCAATGGATAATGGAGATTGAAACACCTTTATCCTGCAAACCCACAATCGTTCGAATCTTCGCTTGTCGCCCCATCAGCCTCGGCAACGACTTTCATGGACGTGACACCGGGAACGCGTTGCTCACGATCAGAGCAACACCGACACCAACCCCAAGATGGAGGCATGCCGACATGTCACCAAAAAGCTTGGAGAGTGAGGTTGGTTTAATGGAACATCGTTGAGGCAGGAGAGGGTGCTTCGGGGAGCGAATTCCCGAGCTTCGGGCTCAGGCATTCCAATGGTGGAACGATGGAAAGGGGGTGTCGGTGTACCTGAGACGCAGGGAGTCTGGAGAGCTGCCAGGCTCCTGATGTGTGTGAAAACCAGAATATTCTCCAAACAGAATGCATTTAATAATAAAACTGCTTACTTGACGAGAGGCGAGCTCCTTTCCAGCTGCACTTGTTACGTCCACGATTTCTTTCCAGAGGTGAAGATAACTGCTCACTTTGTTTTGCCAGTGTAGTGTCGGTCGTCATCAGGAGCTCGCTGTCCAGGGACCTATGTGAACAATTAACCTGTCACACACTCTTTCGAGACATAGCGACGTGGACAGAGAGGCTACTGTCATGTGAGAGCACCTTTAAGAAATGGGTGTTTATCAGTGATGTCAGAGAGTGGGTGGAGCTGGGCTGTCTGTCAGCGTTTTACTTTTGTTTTAGGCTGTTTGCTGCAGGGTGTGTTTTAGTTTTGTTTTCAGTGTTGGAGCTGAAGCCAGACAGAGCAGGTGTACTGCTGTTCTCTCTGCCATCAAAAGACTATCTCTTGATCATTTGGTGAATTCAGAAGTATAAATGTTCTCAGTAGTGAATGTAAACCTGATGTGCTTCTGTTAAAAGGTGTTTCTTCTGTCTTCTGGATGTTGTTTGGGAAGTTATTAAGGATTACTTAGTGTTGTATTCTTTGGGGGTTGTATTTGAATTGATGGTTGCTAAGATGTTCACTGTATGTTTCAAAAAGGTTAACTTGAGTTCATAGAATAAACATTGTTTTGCTTTAAAAAATACTTTTCCATTTCTGCTGTCCCACACCTG
The DNA here is from genome assembly GCF_047496885.1 of Scyliorhinus torazame. NCBI lineage: Eukaryota > Metazoa > Chordata > Chondrichthyes > Carcharhiniformes > Scyliorhinidae > Scyliorhinus > Scyliorhinus torazame. The sequence continues at coordinate 5,164,882 of NC_092726.1, forward strand.
TAGAGTGGGCCGTGTGCTCCCCGTACCACAATCTAGTAAACGTTGTGGGTCAGGTGACCTCCATGCTACACTTTGGGGTTCTCTAAACCCTGGCCCCTAACACTGTGCTGGGCAGTGTGTTAGTGATCCAAACACTGAGGGGTAAAGTGTCGTCTCAGACTCCACTGTTTAACGTCCCAGTGTCCATCAAGGATCTTTCTGCGGCAGCAGCTGCAAAAGGTGCAGTACTGCCCTGCGCCAGTGTGAGGCAGTAATCTGATGGTCTAAATCAGGAGACGCTCGAAAACATACAAATTAAGAGGAGTAGGCCACTCCCCAACCTCGCTCCGCCATTGTACAAGATTATGGATGATCTGTTGGTGGTCTGAAACCCCATTTTCCTGCCTGTCCCTCAACCCCCTTGTCAATCAAAACTCTGTGTAAGACAACCTTGAATATATTCAATGACTCGCTCTCTCTCTCTGGGGAGGACATTGTCACAGACTAACAACACTCAAAACTCTCCTCATCTACCTGGGGGAACTCCCTCCCGCTAGTTCCACAGTACCCCCCACAACAGGAACCATTCTTCCAACATCCACTTTGTCAAGTCTCCTCAGGACTTGTTACGACCCCCCTGGGCGAGTGCGCGATGCCAATTCCAGCCCCACTGGACCCGGGGTTACAGCACAATTCTCAATGCCGGAGAACCAGCATGGTAGCACAGTGGCTAGCACTGTGGCTCCACAGCGCCAGGGTCCCGGGTTTGATTCCCCGCTGGGTCACTGTCTGTGCGGAGTCTGCACGTTCTCCCCGTGTGGGCGTGGGTTTCCTCTGGGTGCTCCGGTTTCCTCCCACAGTCCAAAGACGTGCAGGTTAGGTGGATTGGCCAAGATAAATTGCCCTTAGTGACCAAAAAGGTTAGGAGGGGTTGTTGGGTTACGGGGATAGGGTGGAAGTGAGGGCTTAAGCGGGTCGGTGCAGACTCGATGGGCCGAATGGCCTCCTTCTGCACTGTATGTTCTATGTAACACCCAGAGTATCTGGGTGCCCAGTAACCACAGTATTCAGGTTTGTACATTTAAACACAATTAATTTTTATTAATAACTATAATTAAAAGGCAGCAAATACAACTGGTTAACTATTAACTAATTCCGACCGACCCCGCCCCCCCCCCGACCCCCCCTTTAGCTCATCCCACCCTCTACACACACACAGGACAGACAAACGGAGAGGGGAAAGAGAGATGGAAAAAGAATATGAAAAGTAAAAGGATAAAAGTCCCTGATTGCGATGGACGCGTCCAGTGAGATTATTTTAGTGCAGGCAGTCAGTTAGATATTCTTGCTTTCGGTAATGGTTTTCACTGAGGATTCATCAGGGTCTCGGTTCTGCTCTGCAGCCTAAGACCCGGCAGGTAGGCAGCAGTTTTTGGGGGGGAGAGAGAGAGAGCGAGAGATCAAGTCACAGCTCATTCACTCAGCCTCCAGGGTCTGGGTCCTCTGAAAACTCCCATCTGCTTGTGCCCAATCGCTGCCTGTCACCGGGCAGAATACGGTCTTTGCCAATTCACCGGCCGCTAGCCAACCGATCAAACTGAATCTCTCCAATCTCTCAGGCGCCACAAAGTCTGGGCTCTTCAGTTCTAAATCTCCATGAGCACAGTGTACCATTGTGCAACTTTTGAGTTCCTCATTTCGTCTGCTCGACTTAAAG